>NC_069499.1:1465689748-1465895237 GCF_027579735.1 Bombina bombina | reverse complement strand
TTTTAAAATACACTTTTATAAGAGTATGTATCTCTATTAATAAGCCTGATACCAGTCGCTATCACTGCATTTAAGGCTTTACTTACATTACATCGGTATCAGCAGCATTTTCTAGCAAATTCCATCCCTAGAAAAATATTTTAACTGCACATACCTTATTACAGGAAAACCTGCACGCTATTCCCCCTCTGAAGTTACCTCACTCCTCAGAATATGTGAGAACAGCAAAGGATCTTAGTTACTTCTGCTAAGATCATAGAAAACGCAGGCAGATTCTTCTTCTAAATACTGCCTGAGATAAACAGTACACTCCGGTACCATTTAAAAATAACAAACTTTTGATTGAAGAAATAAACTAAGTATAAAACACCACAGTCCTCTTACGACCTCCATCTTAGTTGAGAGTTGCAAGAGAATGACTGGGTATGG
The DNA here is from genome assembly GCF_027579735.1 of Bombina bombina. Lineage (NCBI taxonomy): Eukaryota > Metazoa > Chordata > Amphibia > Anura > Bombinatoridae > Bombina > Bombina bombina. The sequence continues at coordinate 1,465,894,808 of NC_069499.1, read as the reverse complement.
CAGTGAGGGGAGGAGCTATATAGCAGCTCTGCTGTGGGTGATCCTCTTGCAACTTCCTGTTGGGAAGGAGAATATCCCACAAGTAATGGATGATCCGTGGACTGGATACACTTAACAAGAGAAATAAATTAAAAATCCCTAACTCTGCAAGTGACAAAGGGCCAAGAACACCTAATACCACAATAAAAGAGGCATTAGTTCTTTAGGTTGAAACAAAAGAAACCCAGGAATGGGAAACATTTGGACATCTTACAAACTTGAAAGTCACAGTTCCTAAAGAGACATTTAAAGAGATTGTTTAGACATGGCTTGAATAAGATAAAAGGGATATGAAACACTAGCAAAGTGGCACCAGGAAGGACACAAAAAAGCGCAATGAGCTCTCTATTACCTGCAGGACAATCGGTAGCTGTTCCGGGGGATTTCTGTTCTCCACTCCCATGGTCAGCCAGACTTGGAATGCAGTCAACTGCTCAGCAAAAAAGGGGCTGTGCTGTGTGGATAGAGCATAGAGACAAGCAGGCAATTCCATAAACCTGAGCTATAGTTTGCAAAGCAATTCAAGTTAACACTCCCCTTGCTTATTCATAACTGTAAACATACAAAATCACCCCCAAAACGTATACATACACTTTTCTGCTTTATGCTCACCCGGAATGCTGTGCCTTCTTCAATGATTGTAGGCAACTGAGAAAGGCAAATGTCAACTGCTAGATCCCATGCCTGCCTGTAAGATGTAAGATAGAGGTAAGAACAAGTGGAGGGTGTCTGTAACGAGCAGACAAAGAGCTAATTAAACTACTAACAATGAGAAGAGAGACACGTAAAAAGACCATTGGCTCACAAAATGTGTAAATTTCCCTGATATTTTAATTTTATATATTTTATACTCATATTCAATATGATATTTTGTCTTATTTCATTTGTAAAATTCTAGCATTGCATCCATCCCAGAGAGAGAGAAGGGATCTAAGTAAGTTATGAGTCAAGATAAAAAAACGTTTTTCTTAAAAATAGGATTTAAATTATAGTTCTATTGACATGCCTAGCTAATACGTGTGAGAGAAGTTCAAAACAATGTACACTTTGGGTGGAGAACAAAGACAAAAGATGAATACACTTCAAAACATTATACATTTTTATTGTGAAATAACAATTCTGCATTTCTGTTCAAACTTTGAGAATGCTGGCTGCTGGATATCTAATAGGAAATACATTACATACTGCAACCTGACAGAGCACCAAAGTTCCTATTGCCCAAATGTTTTACAAACACCTTAAAAAAACATGAGCCTTACTTTACCGAGTCTACTTATGTTTTCTGTTAACACTAGTGTGTAAGCATCTGACATCCAAACTACACCATATTTTTCCATTAATTGTTTATAAGCACAGCAAGTCCGTTGAAGCATGAACGTCTGAAAACAGTTTTCAAAGCAATGGGTACCATATCATGGTCTCTTTGGCCAGAGGAATTTATTTCATTGAGTTTTCCTTATTCCTTCTGGATTCTGCATTCCAGCTGAGGTATCGGTGATATTGGGCAAAACAAATACAAGTTTGAACTCCTACATCTGAGAGCATTGGCCACCATCAACAAATGAGATGGACATAAGCTGAAGAACTAACGTACGGATGATTGCTGATGGACAACAAGTCCACTCCTCAATTGCCCCATTGATCCATTCTCTGTGGAGTTACTATTATATATGATAGATTTGGAATTGCTTTGCAATTCAGATTTTCAGGAAGATTAGCCAAAGGCAATAATTAACCTACTTTATTGAGGACTGCTCAACTTTTTGTCTCTCTATTTGTAACCTGAATCTTTTGTGGTGGAAGAGGCACCATGGGCTCGATTTATCAAGCCTTTCTCATCCTTTCAACTGCAGGTTTGCACAAGAGAACCTGCAGTAAGGATTTATCAAGCAGCAATCATCAGACCGCTGCTTCCCTACCCTCTTCTCCACCTCTTAGGTGGAGAATTTAAATCTCCCTGGTCGGAGGGGTTGCACGTGAGCTCAAAGCACTTGCATACAATGTTAAATTCTAGCAGCGGATTGCTGCCCACAAGAGGAGAGCTCGGGTGGACAGGGGCAAATATGTATGCCCCTGTCTGCCAGTGATTGATAAATAGAGCTCCATGTCTTCTCTGGTGTTGAAAGCTGTTCACAAGTGGAGTTGGGGGTCATCTGACTTTTTTCTGTGCTTATTATTTATTTATCTATCTATAGCACTTCCTGTGCTTGCACAGTCTGTATCAAAGCGGTATGAAATAGTGTACAGAATACTCACAAAAAGAGAACACCTCCAGGTGCTCTCATAGCAAGCTGGAATTTCCCAGTCGTCCAGCTGACTGATCACAGGTAGCAGGGTACAAAATACTGCAAGTGGCAGGATACACAAGTACTCATTCATAATTTTTCAATAATAAAATGGATCTTTGTGGCAAGGTGTAATTGCATTAAAATCTTTATAAGAAACTTAAAAGGCGACACGTTTCTCAGCCTGTGCCAACAACTTGGAAAAAAGTGTGCAAAATCAGATGTATACTGGAACAGAGTGCAGCAAACAAACCTTTTTCTTTTCTTTTGGGCGTACAAATTATTATTTTTTGGTGTTTTGAGTGACCTGTATGTCTTGCTTTATAAGGGTTAATTAAAGGGACACTGAACCCAAATTTTTTCTTTTGTGATTCAGAGCATGCAATTTTAAAGGGACACTAAACGATGGAAAAACGTTAGCATAAATCTCTATATCCATATTTGTTTTTTATATTTGTAATTGGATTTGCGTGTCATATTATTACCGTTTTGTCGATATTCCGCTTAAAAAAATTATTGATTTCCAAACCCACCATTATAAGATCAATTTTGAAGAACAAATCATTCTCGATAACCTGAGTTATCAAGATGTCTGACTTCGTCCGTACTGCGCATGCGCAATCTTTCTTACACGTCATCCTATACTTCAAGTAGCTTGATTTTGGTAAGTGAGGAATCGAAGCGGCAATCTGCGCATGCGCGAATGCCGTATTGTATTGCACATGCGCCGGTAAGATGCGATGATATGCACGAAATCGCAGTGTGATTGGAGACTGATTTTTGCATTGAATGCACTATACACAGGGGTTTGGCTTTGATGACGTCTTTTCCAAAATGTAATATAACATTTTATTCTGCTTCTAACACTCGTTTTAATGTCAAAGTGGGTACGTTTTGATAGTTGAGGTCTGTAGATACGTTTGTGATAATTTATTAATAACGAAAAATTCAAAGTTTTGGAATCCTTTAAGAACCTTTTTAATTTACTCCTATTATCAAATTTACTTCATTCTCTTGCTATCTTTATTTGAAAAAGAAGGCATCTAAGCTTTTTTTTTCAGTACTCTGGACAGCACTTTTTTATTGGTGAATGAACTTATCCACCAATCAGCAAGAACAACCCAGGTTGTTCACCAAAAATGGGCTGGCATCTAAACTTACATTCTTGCATTTCAAATAAAGATACCAAGAGAATGAAGATAATTTGATAATAGGAGTAAATTAGAAAGTTGCTTAAAATTTCATGCTCTGTCTGAATAACAACAGAAAAAAATTGGGTTCAGTTTCCCTTTAATCCTAGTTTTAGAATCCAATAAAGAAGAGATTTGTATAAACTGAGCTATTTATTACGTCAATGGCTTAAAAAAAATCAATAGACAGAAACCTCAGGAAGACCCTTTTATAGCTTGTGAATTATTTTGGTTTTGATGTACTCTTTTAGTTCCACTGGGGTTTAGATGTTAAAGGTGCAGAAAGGTCACAACATTTAAATTTTCTGTGTCTCATTACGATTCATAAGCAAACGTGTTTTCAGAACTAAATTCACTATTTTTATTTGACAGCCTCATGTTTTTCTCATATGGAGCCAGCATTGGCAGTGTAATATGGACTTATAATTTATCAGGTATAATTTGTATTCCATTATAACACTGAGCATCTTAAATGGACAGTAAACAACTTGATATTTCAAAATAATTTTTTTAGTTATACATAGCAAGGCAACTTTGAAGTGTACTTCCATTAATTATTTTGCCTCTAATTCATGTAATTTAGCTCTAAAAATAGAGGCTTTTTCTAATTTTCAGACCTTGAAAGGCGCACTGCTGACCCTGCTACATATCTTTCCCTTACAATGTACTTTATACTAACATTATGAACAAGCTAAACATGCCATCTACAGACTCAAGCTTGGCTTCCCCAAATAAGGCAAATGGTGGGTGGAACTTGGCTCTTGGAAAACAAATGCAGCAAGCACAATGTTAATTTGTTTTAAAAAAGTTAAAACTTGACTGATATAATATTCTACTGCACGACAACAGAAATGTCTTTTACTTACAAGGTGTTTACTGTCCTTTTAAAGGGATATGCAAGTCAAAATTAAACTTTCATGATTCAGACAGAGCATGCAAATAAAAAACAAACAAAAAAAAACAACTTTCCAATTTACTTCTATTATCAAATATACTGTTGGTATTTGTGTTAATGCATTAAGATTAAAGCACATTAACCAGGTTCAGGAGCATGCTTATATCGTAAGGGACATATTATTTAAAAAATATTTCCTGTTTACTTCTATTATCAAATTGGTATTCTTTATTAAACTGAGTACATGGGTAGGTAGCGTGCACATTTTTTTAAGCACTAGCAGACAAAAGTGTAACAGACGCATTCTTGCAAACCTGGTCATATAGTGTTCTAAACACATGCACCGGAGAATAAAGTAAATTTGATAACAGAATTAAATCTGAAACTTTTGTAAAATCCTATGCTCTCTCTCAATCATCAAAGAAAACAAATGTGCGTTTCTTGCCTCTTTAATTATAAAGTTGGCACGTTATTCACGCTGGACAAACAAATGTAGTATGAGAGGTTGCATATCCAGTTGCCAAACATACACTTGAACTCCTTAGTATATAGCATCCTGCAATACTGTGCACTACAGTGGTAGAAGCACAGTTGCCAGCTGTAATCATGTAGAGTTCTCAGCTTTTAGTTTTTGAACTACATCCATAAAAAGAGAAAGCATTAGGGAACCCATGATAACATATGTAAAGCTGCCAGAGAAAGCAACATATAAGAAGTTGTAATCTGTGATTCACCCACCCTAATGAGGTGCACCTAACTGGCAATAAACCAGTAAGACGAGGTAGCTGTGTGTGTGGCATAAACGCGAAGAAAGTGATAATGAGTTAGGTGAGCAAATAACTTGCCCAGTAAATATAAGCTTTCCTTGTTTAGAATCATGGTGAACGTTGCCTATTGTACAGCACAATGTATATATATATATATATATATATATATATATATATATATATTATATTATATATATACTAAATAAATTATATATTATATATATATATATTTATATACACACACACACATTTTATATATATATATATATATATATATATATATATACACATATACATATATATATACACATATACATATATATATATATATATATATATATATATATATATATATATATATATATATATACACACACATATACACATACACACACACACACACACGTCTGAGCTTCAGAAAGCTCCAGCAGTCTTGGCTATGCAGAGAGCTCGAGTTCCTGAGCTCCAGTCATCTACCCGCATATGTTACCAGAGCGCGATCGGATTGTTACACACAGTGACACTGTCTGTCTCACTGTGTGTAGCGATCAGCTGCTGTTGCCGGCAGGAGGTGTGGGAGGGAATCTGGGAGGCGGGTGGGCCCAGCGGAAGGGGGAGGGAGGAAAATAAAAAAAATAAAGGGAGAGGAAGGGGATGTGGGGGGTCCCTAACTGGAGATCACAGGAGTGGGGGAAGTGGTGGGACCAATAACACTACAGAAATAAATACAAATTACAGGATTTTTTTTAAAAGTTACTAGCTGCCAGTACCTAAGATGGCAGCACTAGTTAGAGGGGGGGGGGTTAGAGAGCTGTTTGAGAGGAATCAGGGAGGTTGGAGGGTCAGGGGTATCCTACCCTGCAGAAAAATAAAATAAAATTTTATATATATATATATTAAAAAAAAAAAAACAGTCTTACATTTTTATATTGGCAAACTGCCAGTACTTAAGATGGGGGTGACCAGTGGGGGGTGAGGGAGGTAAGAGAGCTGTTTGAGAGGGATCAGGGGGTGGGAAGTGTCAAGTGGGAGGGCAATCTCTACACTAAAGATAAAATTAACCCCTTCAATGCCTGGAATAATAGAAGTGTGGTGCACAGCTGCAATTAGCGGCCTTCTAAATACCAAAAAGCAATGGCAAAGCCACATATGTCTGCTATTTCTGAATAAAGAGGATCCCAGGGAAGCTTTTACAACCATTTAATTGATTGCACAAGCAGTATGTAAATAATTTCAGTGAGAAAATGGGCCTAGATCAATACGGTGGGTTGACTGAAAATATATATATATAGGTTTGATAGGTAAATAAATAAAAAAAAACAACAATGTTCTATTTCTGTTTAAATGGATTGATAGCAAAAATGCTAAAAAAAAAAAAATCTCCGGTATTTTGTGCAAGTTTTTCTCTGAAAGTCCTGGTAGAGTAGGGCTTAATTCTTTCATACATTTTTACAAGCATTCATTATTAATTACACACAGTCTGATCTTTTCACAGAATATCCTGCACAGTTTTCGCAGCAGCTAGGAATTCTGTTAAGGATATGCAAATGAAAATCACAATGTGACTCTAGTTCCATAATGCATGTTATACAGGAATGTCCCTATGCACATGCAGCAATATTTAAGGTTTTATAAATATAACATGGTAAAAAATGCAAGTGCAAGGGGTTTTCTGGTATTCTTACACACGCTATGTTGCTGAAGCCATTGCCAACGGCACTGTATATGCATAAAGGGATCCATATATAAAGATAAAGAATTAAAGGTGAGACAGTTTGGGCTTTATTTACTTATGTTTACCCAGAATGCACAGCTACTACAGAAAAGTATAGTGCTGCATAAATCTTACATCCAGACTGATTATCTAATTTGCCTGCATGTTAAAAGAATAATAAACTCAAAATTTAATTCCCCCAATAAAATTTTGATTATGCATAATTAAAAACTCAATTTAAAGGGACACTGTACCCAAAAAATTTCTTTCATGATTCAGATTGAGCATGAAATTTTAAGCAATTTTCTAATTTACTCCTATTATAAAATTTTCTTCATTCTCTTGGTATCTTTATTTGAAATGGAAGAATGTAAGTTTAGATGCCGGCCCATTTTTGGTGAACAACCTGGGTTGTCCTTGCTGATTGGTGGATAAATTCATCCACCAATAAAAAAGTGCTGTCCAGAGTACTGAAACCAAAAAAAGCTTAGATGCCTTCTTTTTCAAATAAAGATAGCAAGAGAACGAAGAAAAATTGATAATAGGAGTAAATTAGAAAGTTGCTTAAAATTGCATGCTCTTTCTGAATTACAAAAGAAAAAATTTGGGTTCAGTGTCCCTTTAATTTTATATATTTTTTTACACATTTTTCCTGTGAGCTAACTTTGAAAATTTAAGGGACATAAAAGCCAAAATTTAAAATTGGCACTTTTAAATTCACTTAGATTAATATCATTACATTTTTTTTCTCCTTGGTATGCCTTGTTAAAACAAAAGCATATGTACATATCTGCAGGAGCAGCAATGCACTATTGGGAGTTGTTTGTTGATTAGTGGCTACATTTATGCCTCTTGCCACTAGCTCATCAGATTTGTTCAGCTAGTTTCTCAGCACTAGCACTGCTGCCTTTGACTATGTTTTTAATCTTTGTGCAGCAGTTAAACACTTACGGCTAGATTACGAGTTTTGCTTTATGAGTAAAAAAGCAGCGCTATGGAATTTGGCGGCGCTATACAAATAAATGATAATAATAATAATAATAACGCTGCTTTTTCACTACCGCTGCTATTATGAGTCTTGTAGGTACAGCTGTCCCGCACACTTTTTTGGCCGTACCGCAAATTAACTTACACAATTTTTGTAAAGTCTTTTTTCAATGGGACTTACATAGCGCCGGTATTACAAGCTTTTTTTTGGAGGCCAAAAAGTGAGCGGTACAGCCTATCCCGCAAGATTCGTAACGCATTCTAAAGTCAGTAGTTATGAGTTTTATGCTACAAATCTGTAGCATAAAACTCATAACTAAAGTGTTAAAAAGTATACTAACACCCATAAAATACCTATTAACACCTAAACCGAGGCCCTCCCGCATCGCCGCCACTGAAATAAAATTATTAACCCCTAATCTTCCGCTCCCGACATTGCCGCCACTATAACATATTAACTCCTAAACAGCCGCACTCCCACATTGTAAACACTCGTTAAATATTATTAACCCCTAATCTGCTGTCCCTAACATCGCCGCCACCTACCTACATTTATTAACCCCTAATCTGCCGCCCCCAACGTCGCCGCCACTATACTAAATGTATTAACCCCTAAACCTAAGCCTAACCCTAACACCCCCTAACTTAAATATAATTAAAATAAATCTAAATAAAACCTACTATCATTACCTAAATAATTCCTATTTAAAACTAAATACTTAGCTATAAAATAAACCCTAAGCTAGCTACAATATAACTAATATATAGAATAGTTACTAAATAGTTATTAATAGTTAAAATAATAAGTAACTATTTACTACCTAGCTAAAATAAATACAAATTTACCTGTAAAATAAAACCTAACCTGAGTTACACCTTACACAACAATTAAATAAATTACATAAATTAAATACAATTACCTAAATTACAAAAAAAACTAACACTAAATTACACAAAATAAAAAAAATTATCAGATATTTAAACTAATTACACCTAATCTAATAGCCCTATCAAAATAAAAAAGCCACCCCAAAATAAAAAAAATCCCCTAGCCTAAACTAAACTACCAATAGCCCTTAAAAGGGCCATTTGCAGGGCATTGCCCCAAAGAAATCAGCTCTTTTACCTGTAAAAAAAATACAAACAACCCCCAACAGTAAAACCCACCACCCACACAACCAAACCCCCCAAATAAAATCCTAACTAAAAAAAATCTAAGCTCCCCATTGCCCTGAAAAGGGCATTTGGATGGGCATTGCCCTTAAAAGGGCATTTAGCTCTATTGCTGCCCAAACCCTAACCTAAAAATAAAACCCACCCAATAAACCCTTAAAAAAACCTAACCATAACGCCTGAAGATACGTTTTTCTCTGAAATTAGAGAAGAGAGGAGCGCAGACTCAAATGCAGAGTAATAACAGTTTTAATATAACACACACGACAAATGGCCACTCACAAGATAAAAGTTAAAAATCAGCATATGTGCAACATTAACACAAAAGACTTATCGTCTCAGGTCAGCCTCCTTCTGTATTCCAAAGATGTCAAAATTGGCGTGTCCCTCCAGTGTTTTCCAAACACAGCTGAAGATCCATCCTCAATGAAGTTGGGAGAAGTCCTCAGCGAAGCGGCAAGAAGTCCTCAACGAAGCCAGGAAAAGTCCGCAGCGAAGAAGCAAGAAGTCCTCAACGAAGCCGGGAGAAGTCTTCATCCAAGCCGGCAGAAGTGGTCCTCCAGAAGGGCAGAAGCGTTCATCCATCCTCCTCTTCCGACGACTAAAGACGAACGAAGGTTCCTTTAAATGACGTCATCCAAGATGGCGTCCCTTGAATTCCGATTGGCTGATAGAATTCTGATTGGCTGATAGAAAACTGATTGGAACAGCCAATAGAATGCAAGCTCAATTGCATCAGCCAATAGGATTTTTTAACCTTTAATTCCGATTGGCTGATAGAATTCTATCAGCCAATTGGAATTCAAGGGACGCCATCTTGGATGACGTCCTTTAAAGAAACCTTCATTCGTCTTTAGTCGTCGGAAGAAGAGGATGCTCCGTGCCGGATGTCTTGAAGATGGACCCGCTCCGCGCCGTCTGGATGAAGACTTCTGCCTGTCCGGAGGACGACTTCTGCTGGCTTGGATGAAGACTTCTCCCGGCTTCGCTGAGGATGGATGTCGGCTCTTCAAAACTGTAAGTGGATCTTCAGGGGTTAGTGTTAGGTTTTTTTAAGGGTTTATTGGGTGGGTTTTATTTTTAGGTTAGGGTTTGGGCAGCAATAGAGCTAAATGCCCTTTTAAGCGCAATGCCCATCCAAATGCCCTTTTCAGGGCAATGGGGAGCTTAGGTTTTTTTACTTAGGATTTTATTTGGGGGTTTGGTTGTGTGGGTGGTGGTAAAATAAAATTAAACCCTAAGCTAGCTACAATGTAACTATAAGTTATATTGTAGCTAGCTTAGGGTTTATTTTACAGGTAAGTATTTAGTTTTAAATAGGAATTATTTAGGTAATGATAGTAGGTTTTATTTAGATTTATTTTAATTATATTTAAGTTAGGGGGTGTTAGGGTTAGACTTAGGATTAGGGGTTAATAAATTTAGTATAGTGGCGGCGACATTGAGGGCGGCAGATTAAGGGTTAATATTTAACTAGTGTTTGCGATGTGGGAGTGTGGCGGTTTAAGGGTTAATATGTTTATGATAGTGGCGGCGATGTTGGGGGCGCCAGATTAGGGGTTAATAAATATAATGTAGGTGTCGGCAATGTTGGGGGCAGCAGATTAGGGGTTAATAAGAATAATGTAGGTGTCGGCGATGTCCGGAGCGGCAGATTAGGGGTTCATAAGTGTAAGATTAGGGGTGTTTAGACTCGGGGTTGATGTTAGGTGTAAACATAAAACATAATTTATGTAAGAATTTATCTGATAAATTCATTTCTTTCATATTGGCAAGAGCCCATGAGCTAGTGACGTATGGGATATAAAATCCTACAAGGAGGGGCAAAGTTTCCCAAACCTCAAAATGCCTATAAATACACCCCTCACCACACCCACAATTCAGTTTAATGAATAGCCAAGTAGTGGGGTGATAAAAAAGGAATGAAAAGCATCAACAAAGGAATTTGGAAATAAATGTGCTTTATACAAGAAATCATAACCACCATAAAAAAGGATGGGCCTCATGGACTTGCCAATATGAAAGAAATTAATTTATCAGGTAAATTCTTACATAAATTATGGTTTTTTTTTTTCATGTAATAGGCAAGAGTCCATGAGCTAGTGACGTATGGGATATCAAAACCCAAGATGTAGAACTCCACGCAAGAGTCACTAGAGAGGGAGGGATAAAATAAAAAAAAGTTTATTCTTTAATGACAAGAAAAACTTAAAACATAAGCAGAAGAATCAAACTGAAACAGCTGCCTGAAGAACTTTTCTACCAAAGACTGCTTCTGAAGAAGCAAATACATCAAAACGGTAGAATTTAGTAAATGTATGCAAAGAGGACCAAGTTGCCGCATTGCAAATCTGATCAACTGAAGCTTCATTCTTAAAAGCCCACGAAGTGGAGACTGATCTAGTAGAATCAGCTGTAATTCTCTGAGGCGGGGTCTGACCCAACTCCAAATAAGCTGAATGAATCAAAAGCCAAGAAGCCAAGGAAATAGCAGAAGCCTTCTGACCTTTCCTAGGACCAGAAAATAAAACAAATAGACTAGAAGTCTTCCTGAAATCTTTAGTAGCTTCAACATAATATTTCAAAGCTCTCACCACATCCAAAGAATGTAAGGATCTTTCCAAAGAATTCTTAGGATTAGGACACAAGGAAGGGACAACAATTTCTCTACTAATGTTGTTAGAATTCCCAACCTTAGGTAAAAATTTAAATGAAGTCCGCAAAACTGCCTTATCCTGATGAAAAAATCAGAAAAGGAGATTCACAAGAAAGAGCAGATAGCTCAGAAACTCTTCTAGCAGAAGAGTTACCCAAAAGGAACAACACTTTCCAAGAAAGAAGTTTAATGTCCAAAGAATGCATAGGCTCAAATGGAGGAGCCTGTAACGCCTTCAATACCAAATTAAGACTCCAAGGAGGAGAAATTGATTTAATGACGGGCTTAATACGAACTAAAGCCTGTACAAAACAGTGAATATCAGGAAGTTTAGCAATCTTTCTGTGAAATAAAATAGAAAGAGCAGAGTTTTGTACCTTCAAGGAACTTGCAGACAAACCCTTATCTAAACGATCCTGAAGAAACTGTAAAATTCTAGGAATTCTAAAAGAATGCCAAGAGAATTTATGAGAAGTACACCATGAAATGTAGGTCTTCCAAACTCGATAATAAATCTTCCTAGAGACAAATTTACGAGCTTGTAACATAGTATTAATCACTGAGTCAGAGAAACCTCTATGACTTAGCACTAAGCGTTCAATTTCCATACCATCAAATTTAATGATTTGAGATCCTGATGGAAAAACGGACCTTGAGATAGTAGGTCCGGCCTTCCTTAAAGGGACAGTCTACACCAGAATTTTTATTGTTTTAAAAGATAGATAATCCCTTTATTACCCATTACCCAGTTTTGCATAACCAACACAGTTATAATAATATACTTTTAACCTCTGTGATTATCTTGTATCTAAGCCTCTGCAAACTGCCCCTTTTTTCAGTTCTTTTGACAGACTTGCAGTCTAGCCAATCAGTGCCTGCTCCCAGATAACTTCACGCGCACGAGCACAGTGTTATCTATATGAAATACGTGAACTAACACCCTCTAGTGGTGAAAAACTGTTAAAATGCAATCTGAAAGAGGTGGGCTTCAAGGTCTAAGAAATTAGCATATGAACCTCCTAGGTTAATCTTTCAACTAAGAATACCAAAAGAACAAAGCAAAATTGGTGATAAAAGTAAATTGGAAAATTGTTTAAAATTACATGCTCTATCTGAATCATGAAAGTTTATTTTGGCCTAGACTGTCCCTTTAACGGAAGTGGCCAAAGTTGGCAACTGGACATCTGGACAAGATCCGCATACCAAAACCTGTGTGGCCAAGCTGGAGCCACCAGCAACACAAACGATTGTTCCATGATGATTTTGGAGATCACTCTTGGAAGAAGAACTAGAGGCGGGAAAATGTAAGCAGGATGATGAAACCAAGGAAGTGTCAGCGCATCCACTGCTTCCGCCTGAACATCCATGGACATGGAAAGGTATCTGGGAAGTTTCTTGTTTAGATGAGAGGCCATGAGATCTATCTCTGGAAGACCCCACATCTAAACAATCTGAGAAAACACATCTGGATGGAGGGACCACTCCCCTGGATGTAAAGTCTGACGGCTGAGATAATCCGCCTCCCAATTGTCTACACCTGGGATATGCACCGCAGAGATTAGACAGGAGCTGGATTCCGCCCAAGCAAGTATCCGAGATACTTCTTTCATAGCTTGGGGACTGTGAGTCCCACCCTGATGATTGACATATGCCACAGTTGTGATATTGTCTGTCTGAAAGCAAATGAACGGTTCTCTCTTCAACAGAGGCCAAAACTAAATAGCTCTGAGAATTGCACGGAGTTCTAAAATATTGATGGGTAATCTCGCCTCTTGAGATTTCCAAACCCCTTGCGCTGTTAGAGATCCCCAAACAGCTCCCCAACCTGAAAGACTTGCATCTGTTGTGAACACAGTCCAGGTTGGCCGAACAAAGGAAGCCCCTTGAACTAAACGCTGGTGATTTAACTACCACGTCAGAGAGTGTCGAACATTGGGATTTAAGGATATTAATTGTGATATCTTTGTATAATCCCTGCACCATTGATTCAGCATACAAAGCTGGAGAGGTTTCATGTGAAAACGAGCAAAGGGGATTGCGTCCGATGCTGCAGTCATGAGACCTAAAACTTCCATGCACATAGCCACTGAAGGGAATGACTGAGACTGAAGGTGCCGGCAGGCTGCAACCAATTTTAAACATCTCGTCTGTTAGAGACAGAGTCATGGACACTGAATCTATCTGGAAGCCTAAAAAGGTGACCCTTGTCTGAGGAATCAAGAAACTTTTTGGTAAATTGATCCTCCAACCATGTTTTCGAAGAAACAACACTAGTTGATTTGTGTGAGATTCTGCAGAACGTAAAGACTGAGCTAGTACCAAGATATCGTCCAAATAAGGAAACACCGCAATACCCTGCTCTCTGATTACAGAGAGTAGGGCACCTAGAACCTTTGAAAAGATACTTGGAGCTGTTGCTAGGCCAAATGGAAGAGCAACAAATTGGTAATGCTTGTCTAGAAAAGAGAATCTCAGGAACTGATAATGTTCTGGATGAATTGGAATATGAAGGTATGCATTCTTCAAGTCTATTGTAGACATATAATGTCATTGCTGAACAAAAGGCAGAATAGTTGTTGGTACTCTTACATAACAATTCAAAATTTTCAGATCCAGAACTGGTCTGAATGAGTTTTCCTTCTTTTGGACAATGAATAGATTTGAATAAAACCTCAGACCTTGTTCCTGAAAAGGAACTGGCATGATTACTCTTGAAGACTCCAGGTCTGAAACACACTTCAGGAAAGCCTGAGCTTTTGCTGGATTTGCTGGGATACATGAGGGAAAAAAATCTTCTCACAGGAGGTCTTAATCTGAATCCTATTCGATACCCTTGAGAGACAATGCTCTGAATCCATTGATTTTGGACATAATTTATCCATATATCCTTGAAAAACCCTAATTTGCCCCCTACCAGCTGAGCTGGAATGAGTGCCGCACCTTCATGCAGACTTAGAGGCTGACTTTGGTTTTTTAAAAGGCTTGCATTTATTCCAATTTGAGGAAGGCTTCCAATTGGAAACAGATTCTTTGGGGGAAGGATTAGATTTTTGTTCCTTATTTTGACTAAAGGAATGAAAACGGTTAAAAGCCTTAGATTTAGCCTTAGGTTTTTTTATCCTGAGGCAGAAAAACTCCCTTTCCCCCAGTAACAGTTGAAATAATAGAATCCATCTGAGAACAAAATACATTATTACCTTGGAAAGAAAGAGATAATAATCTAGACTTAGATGTCATATCAGCATTCCAAGATTTAAGCCCCAAAGCTCTTCTAGCTAAAATAGCTAAAGACATGGATCTAACATCAATTTTGATAATATAAAAAATGGCATCACAAATAAAATGATTAACATGTTGCAGTAAGCTAACAATGCTAGATATGTCAGAATCCAATTCTTGTTGCGCTAAATTCTCCAACCAAAAAGTTGATGCAGCCGCAACATCAGCCAAAGAAATTGCAGGCCTAAGAAGATGACCTGAATATAAATAGGCTTTCCTTAGACAAGATTCAAGTTTCCTATCTAAAGGGTCTTTAAAAGAAGTACTATATTCCATAGGCATAGTGTTACGTTTAGAAAGAGTAGAAATAGCCCCATCAACTTTGGGGATCTTTACCAAAAACTCTATAGAAATTGCTGGAAAAGGATACAATTTTTTAAACCTTGAAGAAGGAATAAAAGGAGTACCTGGCTTATTCCATTCCTTAGAAATCATATCAGAAATAGCATCAGGAATAGGAAAAACCTCTTGAGTAACCAAAGGAGGTTTAAAAACAGCATTTAAACGTTTACTAGTCTTAACGTCAAGAGGACTGGCTTCCTCAATATCCAAAGTAATTAACACTTCTTTTAACAAAGAACGAATATACTCTATTTTAAATAAATAAGTAGATTTGTCAGTGTCAATATCTGAGGAAGGATCATCATCAGAGGAGGATAAATCATTATGTGGTCGGTCATTTGAAGTTTCATCAACTTTATGAGAAGTTTTAAAAGACCTTTTACGTTTATTAGAAGGCGGAAATGCAGACAAAGCCTTCTGAATAGAATCAGTAACAAATTCTTTAAAATTCATAGGTATATCATGTACATTAGAAGTTGAAGGAACTGCAACCGGCAATGTACTATTACTGATGGACACATTATCTGCATGTAAAAGTTTATCATGACAACTATTACAAATGACATTCGGAGATATAATTTCCACAATCTTACAACAAATGCACTTAGCTTTGGTAGAACCAATGTCAGGCAGCAAAATTCCAACAGATACTTCTGAGACAGGATTAGATTGAGACATCTTGCAAAATGTAAAAGAAAAAACAACATATAAAGCAAAATTATCAATTTCCTTATATGACAGTTTCAGGAATGGGAAAAAATGAAAATAGCATAGCCCTCTGACATAGAAAAGGCAAGAGGCAAATAGCAATGGGGTATTAATAAATGAAAAATTTTGGTGCCAAGTATGACGCACAACGGGACTGAAATTTTTTTGGCACCAACAACATCCGAAAAATGACACACTTGCGTCACTAACGACGCAACCCTGTGTAAGGACTCTGCGTCCACTACGACGCCGGAAATGCCGAACTTGCGTCAACGGACGTACTTTTGCGACAAAAAATTCTCGCGCCAAGAATGACGCAATAAAGTCTAGCATTTGGCGCACCCGCGGGCCTAATACTGCCCGCAATTTGCAAGAAAAAAGTAGTCAATTTGAAAAAAAGACTAAACCCCAGGTAAGAAAATATTTCTTAAAATGTTTATTTTCCCCAAATATGAAACTGACAGTCTGCACAAGTAAATACATGAACCTGACTCATGGCAAATAAAAGTACAATACATATATTTAGAACTCTCTATAAATGCATAAAGTGCCAAACCATAGCTGGGGTGTCTTAAGTAATAAAAAACATACTTACCAAAAAGACACCCATCCACATATAGCAGATAGCCAAACCAGTACTGAAACAGTTACCAGTAGAGGTAATGGTATATGAGAGTATATCGTCTATCTGAAAAGGGAGGTAGGAGATGAATCTCTACGACCGATAACAGAGAACCTATGAAATAGATCTTCCGTGAGGAAAACCACTGCATTCAATAGGTGATACTCCCTTCACATCCCTCTGACATTCGCTGTACTCTGAGAGGAATCGGGCTTCAAAATGCTGAGAAGCGCATGTCAACGTAGAAATCTTAGCACAAACTTACTTCACCACCTCCATAGGAGGCAAAGTTTGTAAAACTGAATTACGGGTGTGGTGAGGGGTGTAATTTATAGGCATTTTGAGGTTTGGGAAACTTTGCCCCTCCTGGTAGGATTGTATATCCCATACGTCACTAGCTCATGGACTCTTGCCAATTACATGAAAGAAATTTAGTTTCCCCATAGGAATCAATGGTGCTGCGTTACGGAGCTTTAAGCTGCTTTTTTGCAGGTGAGTCAGCCGGTTCTCCCCATTGATGTCTATGGGGAAATCGTGCACTTAAGCAGCACTGGTATTGGAGTGCGGTATGGAGCTCAATTTCGCTCACTTCTTGCCTAATAACGCCGGGTTTCTGAAAACCTGTAATACCAGCGCTGTAGGTAAGTTAGCGGTGACAATAACGTGCAAGTTAGCACTGCACTCCTCATAACGCAAAACTCCACTCATTACTTTTGGCACTCAGCACCCTCCATAAACTTCCTTTGTGGACCAATATAGGATACTTGTGTTACACACACACTCTCCTTTTTCCCATGATCCAGATAGCGCATGCAATTTTAAAGAACTTTTTAATTTACTTCTATAATCAATTTTTCTTGGTTTTCTTGGAATCTTTTGTTGAAAAGCAGGGATGTATGGTTAGGAGATGGCCCATTTCTGAAGTACTATATGGCAGTAGTTATCCATTTGCAAGAACACTAGATGGCAGCACTGTTTCCTGCAATTTAGAGCTCCAGATGCCTACCCAGGTATCTCTTCAACACAGAATATTATGGGAACTAAGCAAATTTGATAATAGAAGTAAATTGGAAACTTTTTAAAAATGGAATGCTCTGTCAATCACAAAAGAAACATTATGGGCTTCATATCCCTTTAACTATGTAACATACTACTTAGGGAATGGATTGACAAATTTGTTTAAAGTTTATGAGCCACACAGTGGTATTTGTATATAGATACATGAAAAGTAATCCAAAAGGTAAGAGCCAGGGGTAAGTTGCTCCCTGGCTCCTGGGTTTTCTCAAGACCTGACTTATGGACCACTTAATACGTTCAAATGCTGAATGATTTATATATGATGCCTACTGGCCACAGCAATTAAGACAATTTAAAACATTTGTGTTGTATGCTGATCATTTTTGCAATGTTTTGAAAACTGGGCTAACATAGTTACAGCATTAAATTATTTTACAGCATTCCTTTTGCAATGCAGTGCTTATTTGCTAACATGTGCTATGAATTTAAGGTAGAAAAAAGTGTTTCATACTTATTTTTCTGGCATTTCACTTGCTACCTTTGGTAATTTTTTGAAGCTGTCTTGAACGGCACCGAATATGCAGATTCACGGGTATAAACAAGTTAAAAAGTGAGACAGAGTGAATATCATTTGCATGTTATTACCCTGAATCCCTAGCTGCAAAGAAAAAAACAAACTAACTGTGCTGAGTAAATATGTAGAAACTCAGAGCTCCTCAGTTTTCTGGATTTATAAAAGCATTTTGCAGTTAAAGGGACATTCCAGTCAAAATTTAAATGCACGTAGATGAATTACATCTTTAAATAGAAACATATTTGCACTATACATGTACTGGCAAAAATGCTTTTAGTAAAAGTTATCACTGTTTTTGGGGTTAGCATTTTTCTCTGCACGTGTATGTGAAGCATAGCCAGATATTGTCACTGCACCCACCTTTTAAACAATGCAGCTGCGCAGATCATCGGTGGGGTTTGTATTATGTCAGCAATTAACAAATTGAGTCATTACCAGATGGTACAAGCACTTTAGGCTCTCTGAACAAGTGCTGTGTTTAAAATGCTGGTGCACGGTGCATACTTAAATACACTTTTAAAACAGCTATAGCTTTTATTAGAAGCATATTTGCTAATGCATGCATATTACAAACATGCATCTGTTCAATACTGAAATGTACCCATGTGGTTTCCAATTTTGGCTGGAATATCCCTTTAATTATTTTATTGCAAATGTGACTTGGATTAAAGCTCCATAAGGAAGATGTGTGTGGAATGTTTCAGTGTCAGGTGCACCTAGTTCACTGGAATTGATGCAAGATCTGTGTTATTTACGTGACCACAAAAAGGTACACTGTGTGGGGAACACAGAGTGAGCTGAATACAGCTGCAGATTATGTACACAGCTTTATGAGAATGCAGTGTGTGCTGTACCTAGGTCTTAGTTATTTAGGTCACTTAGTATTAGTTCCTGCTCTGCAAGGTCACATTGCTGAGCTCTAAAGAATGTTTTGCAGCCAGTTAGTGACATCAGATTGGGTTTCACATCCGAAGATTAAAGGTAAATCTCCCTTTAAGACTTCTAAGAAAAAATCATTAAAAAAATCGATGCAGTCTCGTCAGGCTGTGATTCTAATCTTTAGCAAACAGCCAGAAATTATTTTAGATATGGAGAGATGCTCCAGTGCAGGTTCCAGTCTAAGTCTCTTCCAGTATTACATTCCCAAAGAGCTTTCTATATAATCTAACACCTCTAAAGACAGTGCCATAATAAGGTTAAAAGGCTACAAAACTCTGGATAAGCCAAATAATAATTGCAACTAAAAAAATATATTTACTTAGAATTTATCAGAGAATGAACGCTGTATACTCTTTAAATCTTTCAGAATAGCATCTTACCACATGGCGTGCATGTAGGTGGGAGGTAGTCGAGGGCTGCTCACTGGGGTGCAGTTGTAGGACCTCATAATCCTCTCTGCCAACAGGAAGTTACGAAATAAGCTTGCAACCAATAAGTCCTGACGAAACAGTTTCTGGAACAGGTCTGTGGGTGCAAATCTGAATGAGCATTATAGAATACAGAGTAACAAGGCAATGCACCAGCACAGCAATGAAATATGCTGGGAAAAAGGAGAACAGAAAGGAGAAGTATTTTAAATATTTTAGTGATTAGACTAAAGTTGCAGAGAATATCTGAAGTACCCTGCAAAAGTAGAAAGTGTCAAATAGAGATTAACTAACAATAATATCTATATAGGTTAGAAGGGAGGCAAAATTATCAAGGTTTAGAATTATTGGAAAAACTGTTTCTTCACACTTGTAGAACCATATTAAAGTGATGTTAAATTAATTTCAGATTTTAAGAATGATGCAATGAAAAAACATAATTTATGTAAGAACTTACCTGATAAATTCATTTCTTTCATATTGGCAAGAGTCCATGAGCTACTGACGTATGGGATATACAATCCTACCAGGAGGGGCAAAGTTTCGCAAACCTCAAAATGCCTATAAATACACCCCTCGCCACACCCACAATTCAGTTTAACGAATAGCCAAGCAGAGGGGTGATAAAGAAAGGAGTAGAAAGCATCAACAAAGGAAATTTGGAAATAATTGTGCTTTATACAAAAAATCATAATCACTATAAAAAGGGTGGGCGTCATGGACTCTTGCCAATATGAAAGAAATGAATTTATCAGGTAAGTTCTTACATAAATTATGTTTTCTTTCATGTAATTGGCAAGGGTCCATGAGCTAGTGACGTATGGGATAGCAATACCCAAGATGTGGATCTCCACTCAAGAATCACTAGAGAGGGAGGGAATAAAATAAAAACAGCCATTTTCCGCTGAAAAAATTAATCCACAACCCAAAAAAAAAAGTTTTCTTTCATAATTGAAAGAAAAAAAATTAAATCAAAAGCAGAAGAATCAAACTGAAACAGCTGCCTGAAGAACTTTTCTACCAAAAACTGCTTCCGAAGAAGCAAATACATCAAAACGGTAGAATTTAGTAAATGTATGCAAAGAGGACTAAGTTGCCGCTTTGCAAATCTGATCAACTGAAGCTTCATTCTTAAATGCCCATGAAGTGGAGACAGATCTAGTAGAATGAGCTGTAATTCTCTGACGTGGGGCCTGACCTGACTCCAAATAAGCTTGATGAATCAAAAGTTTCAACCAAGAAGCCAAGGAAATAGCAGAAGCCTTCTGACCTTTCCTAGGACCAGAAAATAAAACAAATAGACTGGAAGTCTTCCTGAAATCTTTAGTAGCTTCCACATAACATTTCAAAGCTCTTACCACATCCAAAGAATGTAAGGATCTTTCCAAATAATTCTTAGGATTAGGACACAAGGAAGGGACAACAATTTCTCTACTAATGTTGTTAGATTTCACAACCTTAGGTAAAAATTGAAAAGAAGTCCGCAAAACTGCCTTATCCTGATGAAAAATCAGAAAAGGAGACTCACAAGAAAGAGCAGATAACTCAGAAACTCTTCTAGCAGAAGAGATGGCCAAAAGGAACAACACTTTCCAAGAAAGTAGTTTAATGTCCAAAGAATGCATAGGTTCAAATGCAGAAGCCTGTAAAGCTTTCAGAACCAAATTAAGACTCCAAGGAGGAGAAATTGATTTAATAACAGGCTTAATACGAACTAAAGCCTGTACAAAACAGTGTATATAAGGAAGTATAGCAATCTTTCTGTGAAATAAAACAGAAAGAGCGGAGATTTGTCCTTTCAAGGAAC
Organism: Bombina bombina; assembly: GCF_027579735.1. NCBI lineage: Eukaryota > Metazoa > Chordata > Amphibia > Anura > Bombinatoridae > Bombina > Bombina bombina. Next base: position 1,465,873,386 of record NC_069499.1, on the reverse strand, counting down.
TTGCAGACAAACCCTTATCCAAACCATCCTGAAGAAACTGTAAAATTATAGGAATTCTAAAAGAATGCCAGGAGAATTTATGAGAAGAACACCATGAAATGTAAGTCTTCCAAACTCTATAATAAATCTTTCTAGAGACAGATTTACGAGGTTGTAACATAGTATTAATCACTGAGTCAGAGAAACCTCTATGACTTAGTACTAAGCGTTCAATTTCCATACCTTCAAATTTAATGATTTGAGATCCTGATGGAAAATGGACCTTGAGATAGTAGGTCTGGCCGTAACGGAAGTGGCCAATGCGGGCAACTGGACATCCAAACCAGATCCGCATACCAAAACCTGTGTGGCCATGCTGGAGCGACCAGCAACACAAATGATTGTTCCATGATGATTTTGGAGATCACTCTTGGAAGGAGAACTAGAGGCGGGAAAATGTAAGCAGGATGATAACACCAAGGAAGTGTCAGTGCATCCACTGCTTCCGCCTGAACATCCCTGGACCTGGACAGGTATCTGGGAAGTTTCTTATTTAGATGAGAGGCCATGAGATCTATCTCTGGAAGACCCCACATCTGAACAATTTGAGAAAACACATCTGGAAGGAGAGACCACTCCCCTGGATGTAAAGTCTGGCGGCTGAGATAATCCGGTTCCCAATTGTCTACACCTGGGATATGCACCGCAGAGATTAGACAGGAGCTGGATTCCGCCCAAGTAAGTATCCGAGATACTTCTTTCATAGCTTGGGGACAGTGAGTCCCACCCTGATGATTGACATATGCCACTGTTATGATATTGTCTGTCTGAAAACAAATGAACGGTTCTCTCTTTAACAGAGGCCAAAACTGAAGAGCTCTGAGAATTGCACAGAGTTCTAAAATATTTATTGGTAATCTCGCCCCTTGAGATTTCCAAACCCCTTGTGCTGTCAGAGATCCCCAAACAGCTCCCCAACCTGAAAGACTCGCATCTGTTGTGATCACAGTCCCGGTTGGTCGAACAAAAGAAGCCCCTTGAACTAAACGATGGTGATCTATCCACCATGTCAGAGAGTGTCGTACATTGGGATTTAAGGATATTAATTGTGATATATTTGTATAATCCCTGCACCATTGATTCAGCATACAAAGCTGTAGAGGTCTCATGTGAAAACAAGCAAAGGGGATTGTGTCCGATGCTGCAGTGATGAGACCTAAAACTTCCATGCACATAGCCACTGAAGGGAATGACTGAGACTGAAGGTGCTGGCAGGCTGCAACCAATTTTAAACGTCTCGTCTGTTAGAGACAGAGTCATGGACACTGAATCTATCTGGAAGCCTAAAAAGGTGACCCTTGTCTGAGGAATCAAGAAACTTTTTGGTAAATTGATCCTCCAACCATGTTTCCGAAGAAACAACACTAGTTGATTCGTGTGAGATTCTGCAGAACGTAAAGACTGAGCTAGTACTAAGATATCATCCAAATAAGGAAACACCGCAATACCCTGTTCTCTGATTACAGAGAGTAGAGCACCCAGAACCTTCTAAAAGATTCTTGAAGCTGTTGCTAGGCCAAATGGAAGAGCAACAAATTGGTAATGCTTGTTTAGAAAAGAGAATCTCAGAAATTGATAATGTTCTGGATGAATCGGAATATGAAGGTATGCATCCTGCAAGTCTATTGTGGACATATAATGTCCTCACTGAACAAAAGGCAGAATAGTTCTTATAGTCACCATCTTGAAAGTTGGTACTCTTACATAACGATTCAAAATTTTCAGATCCATAACTGGTCTAAATAAATTTTCTTTCTTTGGGACAATGAATAGATTTGAATAAAACCCCAAACCTTGTTCCTGAAGAGGAACTGGCATGATTACCCCTGAAGACTCCAGGTAAGCCTGAGCTTTTACTGGATTTGCTGGGATACGTGAGAAAAAATCTTCTCACAGGAGGTCTTACTCTGAATCCTATTCGATACCCTTGAGAGACAATGCTCTGAATCCATTGATTTTGGACAGATTTTATCCAAATATCCTTGAAAAACCTTAATCTGCCACCTACTTGCTGAGCTGGAATGAGGGCCGCACCTTCATGCGGACATAGGGGCTGACTTTGGTTTCCTAAATGGCTTGGATTTATTCCAATTTGAGGAAGGCTTCCAATTGGAAGCAGATTCCTTGGGGGGAGGATTGAGTTTTTGTTCCTAATTCTGACGAAAGGAACAAAAACGGTTAGAAGCCTTAGATTTACCCTTAGGTTTTTTATCCTGAGGCAGAAAAACTCCCTTTCCCCCAGTGACAGTTGAAATAATAGAATCCAACTGAGAACCAAATAAATTATTACCTTGGAAAGAAAGAGATAGTAATCTAGATTTAGATGTCATATCAGCATTCCAAGACTTAAGCCACAAAGCTCTTCTAGCTAATATAGCTAAAGACATGGATCTAACATCAATTTTGATAATATCAATAATGGCATCACAAATAAAATGATTAGCATATTTCAGTAAGCAAATAATGCAAGATAAGTCAGAATCCAATTCCTGTTGCGCTAAATTTTCCAACCAGAAAGTTGATGCAGCAGCAGCAACATCAGCCAAAGAAATTGCAGGTCTAAGAAGATGACCTGAATATAAATAGGCCTTCCTTAGATAAGATTCAAGCTTCCTATCTAAAGGATCATTAAAGGAAGTACTATCTTCCATAGGAATAGTGGTACGTTTAGCAAGAGTAGAAATAGCCCCATCAACTTTGGGGATTTTTTCCCAAAACTCTATAGATTATGCTGGTAAAGGATAAAAAAAAATTAAACCTTGAAGAAGGAATAAAAGAAGTACCTGGCTTATTCCATTCCTTAGAAATCATATCAGAAATAGCCTCAGGAATAGGAAAAACCCCTGGAGAAACCACAGGAGGTTTAAAAACATAATTTATGTAAGAACTTACCTGATAAATTCATTTCTTTCATATTAGCAAGAGTCCATGAGCTAGTGACGTATGGGATATACATTCCTACCAGGAGGGGCAAAGTTTCTCAAACCTCAAAATGCCTATAAATACACCCCTCACCACACCCACAAATCAGTTTAACGAATAGCCAAGAAGTGGGGTGATAAGAAAAAAGTGCGAAAGCATAAAAAATAAGGAATTGGAATAATTGTGCTATATACAAAAAAAATCATAACCACCATAAAAAAGGGTGGGCCTCATGGACTCTTGCTAATATGAAAGAAATGAATTTATCAGGTAAGTTCTTACATAAATTATGTTTTCTTTCATGTAATTAGCAAGAGTCCATGAGCTAGTGACGTATGGGATAATGAATACCCAAGATGTGGAACTTCCACGAAAGAGTCACTAGAGAGGGAGGGATAAAAATAAAGACAGCCAATTCCGCTGAAAAACCATCCACACCCCAAAATAAAGTTTCAATCTTATAATGAAAATATAAGCAGAAGAATCAAACTGAAACAGCTGCCTGAAGTACTTTTCTACCAAAAACTGCTTCAGAAGAAGAAAACACATCAAAATGGTAGAATTTAGTAAAAGTATGCAAAGACGACCAAGTTGCTGCTTTGCAAATCTGATCAACCGAAGTTCATTCCTAAACGCCCAGGAAGTAGAAACTGACCTAGTAGAATGAGCTGTAATCCTTTGAGGCGGAGTTTTACCCAACTCAACATAAGCATGATGAATCAAAGACTTTAACCAAGATGCCAAAGAAATGGCAGAAGCCTTCTGGCCTTTCCTGGAACCGGAAAAGATAACAAATAGACTAGAAGTCTTTCGGAAATCTTTAGTAGCTTCAACATAATATTTCAAAGCTCTGACTACATCCAAAGAATGCAACGATCTTTCCTTAGAATTCTTAGGATTAGGACATAATGAAGGAACCACAATTTCTCTACTAATGTTGTTAGAATTCACAACCTTAGGTAAAAATTTAAAAGAAGTTCGCAACACTGCCTTATCCTGATGAAAAATCAGAAAAGGAGACTCACAAGAAAGAGCAGATAATTCAGAAACTCTTCTAGCAGAAGAGATGGCCAAAAGAAACAAAACTTACCCCAGGACACTCATCTACATGTAGTAGAAAGCCAAACCAGTACTGAAACGAGAATCAGTAGAGGTAATGGTATATATAAGAGTATATCGTCGATCTGAAAAAGGAGGTAAGAGATGAATCTCTACGACCGATAACAGAGAACCTATGAAATAGACCCCGTAGAAGGAGATCATTGAATTCAAATAGGCAATACTCTCTTCACATCCCTCTGACATTCACTGCACTCTGAGAGGAAAACCGGGCTCCAGCCTGCTGCGAAGCGCATATCAACGTAGAATCTAGCACAAACTTACTTCGCCACCTCCATGGGAGGCAAAGTTTGTAAAAACTGATTTGTGGGTGTGGTGAGGGGTGTATTTATAGGCATTTTGAGGTTTGGGAAACTTTGCCCCTCCTGGTAGGAATGTATATCCCATACGTCACTAGCTCATGGACTCTTGCTAATTACATGAAAGAAAACCGCATTTAAACGTTTATTAGACTGAACGTCAAGAGGACTGGTTACCTCAATATCCAAAGTAATTAACACTTCTTTTAATAAAGAACGCATATACTCTATTTTAAATAAATAAGTAGATTTGTCAGTGTCAATGTCTGAGGAAGGATCTTCTGTATCAGAAGTTTTAAAAGACCTTTTACGTTTATTAGAAGGTGGAAATGCAGACAAAGCCTTCAAGATAAAATTTACGGGTATATCATGCACATTAGAAGTTGAAGGAACTGCAACTGGCAATGTACTATTACTGATGGATACACTATCTGCATGTAAAAGTTTATCATGACAACTATTACAAATGACATTTAGCGAAATAATTTCTACAATTTTACAACAAATGAACTTAGGTTTGGTAGAACCGATGTCAGGCAGCAATGTTCCAGCAGAAACTTCTGAGGCAGCATCAGATTGAGACATCTTGCAAAATGTTAGAGAAAAAAAAAACATAAAGCAAAATTATCTATTTCCTTATATGACAGTTTCAGGAATGGGAAAAAATGCAAATAGCATAGCCCTCTGATAGAGAAAAAAGCAAGAGGCAAACATCAATGGGGTATTGAAATAATGAAAAAGTTTGGCGCCAAGTATGACGCACAACGTAACGTAAACTTTTTTTGGGGCAAAAATAACCGGAAATGACACACTCGCGTCACTAATGACGCAACCGTGTGAAATGACGAAGTTGCGTCATAGACTTATTTTTCCGCATCAAAAATATTTTCGCGCCAAGAATGACGCAATAAAGTTTAGCATTTGACACACCCGCGGGCCTAATACCGCCCGCAATTTGCAAGAAGTAGTCAATTGAAAAAAGACTAAACCCCAGGTAAGAAAAAAATTTCTTTACAAAAACATAATTTATGTAAGAACTTACCTGATAAATTCATTTCTTTCATATTAACAAGAGTCCATGAGCTAGTGACGTATGGGATATACATTCCTACCAGGAGGGGCAAAGTTTCCCAAACCTTAAAATGCCTATAAATACACCCCTCACCACACCCACAAATCAGTTTAACGAATAGCCAAGAAGTGGGGTGATAAGAAAAAAAGTGCGAAGCATATAAAATAAGGAATTGGAATAATTGTGCTTTATACAAAAAAATCATAACCACCACAAAAAAGGGTGGGCCTCATGGACTCTTGTTAATATGAAAGAAATGAATTTATCAGGTAAGTTCTTACATAAATTATGTTTTCTTTCATGTAATTAACAAGAGTCCATGAGCTAGTGACGTATGGGATAATGACTACCCAAGATGTGGATCTTTCCACACAAGAGTCACTAGAGAGGGAGGGATAAAATAAAGACAGCCAATTCCTGCTGAAAATAATCCACACCCAAAATAAAGTTTAACAAAAAACAGAAGCAGAAGATTCAAACTGAAACCGCTGCCTGAAGAACTTTTCTACCAAAAACTGCTTCAGAAGAAGAAAATACATCAAAATGGTAGAATTTAGTAAAAGTATGCAAAGAGGACCAAGTTGCTGCTTTGCAGATCTGGTCAACCGAAGCTTCATTCCTAAACGCCCAGGAAGTAGAAACTGACCTAGTAGAATGAGCTGTAATTCTTTGAGGCGGAATTTTACCCGACTCAACATAGGCAAGATGAATTAAAGATTTCAACCAAGATGCCAAAGAAATGGCAGAAGCTTTCTGGCCTTTCCTAGAACCGGAAAAGATAACAAATAGACTAGAAGTCTTACGGAAAGATTTCGTAGCTTCAACATAATATTTCAAAGCTCTAACAACATCCAAAGAATGCAATGATTTCTCCTTAGAATTCTTAGGATTAGGACATAATGAAGGAACCACAATTTCTCTACTAATGTTGTTGGAATTCACAACTTTAGGTAAAAATTCAAAAGAAGTTCGCAACACCGCCTTATCCTGATGAAAAATCAGAAAAGGAGACTCACACGAAAGAGCAGATAATTCAGAAACTCTTCTAGCAGAAGAGATGGCCAAAAGGAACAAAACTTTCCAAGAAAGTAATTTAATGTCCAATGAATGCATAGGTTCAAACGGAGGAGCTTGAAGAGCTCCCAAAACCAAATTCAAACTCCATGGAGGAGAAATTGACTTAATGACAGGTTTTATACGAACCAAAGCTTGTACAAAACAATGAATATCAGGAAGAATAGCAATCTTTCTGTGAAAAAGAACAGAAAGAGCGGAGATTTGTCCTTTCAAAGAACTCGCGGACAAACCCTTATCTAAACCATCCTGAAGAAACTGTAAAATTCTCGGTATTCTAAAAGAATGCCAAGAAAAATGATGAGAAAGACACCAAGAAATATAAGTCTTCCAGACTCTATAATATATCTCTCGAGATACAGATTTACGAGCCTGTAACATAGTATTAATCACGGAGTCAGAGAAACCTCTATGACCAAGAATCAAGCGTTCAATCTCCATACCTTTAAATTTAAGGATTTCAGATCCGGATGGAAAAAAGGACCTTGAGACAGAAGGTCTGGTCTTAACGGAAGAGTCCATGGTTGGCAAGATGCCATCCGGACAAGATCCGCATACCAAAACCTGTGAGGCCATGCCGGAGCTATTAGCAGAACAAACGAGCATTCCCTCAGAATCTTGGAGATTACTCTTGGAAGAAGAACTAGAGGCGGAAAGATATAGGCAGGATGATACTTCCAAGGAAGTGATAATGCATACACTGCCTCCGCCTGAGGATCCCGGGATCTGGACAGATACCTGGGAAGTTTCTTGTTTAGATGAGAGGCCATCAGATCTATCTCTGGGAGCCCCCACATTTGAACAATCTGAAGAAATACCTCTGGGTGAAGAGACCATTCGCCCGGATGCAACGTTTGGCGACTGAGATAATCCGCTTCCCAATTGTCTACACCTGGGATATGAACCGCAGAGATTAGACAGGAGCTGGATTCCGCCCAAACCAAAATTCGAGATACTTCTTTCATAGCCAGAGGACTGTGAGTCCCTCCTTGATGATTGATGTATGCCACAGTTGTGACATTGTCTGTCTGAAAACAAATGAACGATTCTCTCTTCAGAAGAGGCCAAAACTGAAGAGCTCTGAAAACTGCACGGAGTTCCAAGATATTGATCGGTAATCTCACCTCCTGAGATTCCCAAACTCCTTGTGCCATCAGAGATCCCCACACAGCTCCCCAACCTGTGAGACTTGCATCTGTTGAAATTACAGTCCAGGTCGGAAGAACAAAAGAAGCCCCCTGAATTAAACGATGGTGATCTGTCCACCACGTTAGAGAGTGCCGAACAATCGGTTTTAAAGATATTAATTGATATATCTTCGTGTAATCCCTGCACCATTGGTTCAGCATACAGAGCTGAAGAGGTCGCATGTGAAAACGAGCAAAGGGGATCGCGTCCGATGCAGCAGTCATAAGACCTAGAATTTCCATGCATAAGGCTACCGAAGGGAATGATTGAGACTGAAGGTTTCGACAGGCTGTAATCAATTTTAGACGTCTCTTGTCTGTTAAAGACAAAGTCATGGACACTGAATCTATCTGGAAACCCAGAAAGGTTACCCTTGTTTGAGGAATCAAAGAACTTTTTGGTAAATTGATCCTCCAACCATGATCTTGAAGAAACAACACAAGTCGATTCGTATGAGACTCTGCTAAATGTAAAGACGGAGCAAGTACCAAGATATCGTCCAAATAAGGAAATACCACAATACCCTGTTCTCTGATTACAGACAGAAGGGCACCGAGAATCTTTGTGAAAATTCTTGGAGCTGTAGCAAGGCCAAACGGTAGAGCCACAAATTGGTAATGCTTGTCTAGAAAAGAGAATCTCAGGAACTGATAATGATCTGGATGAATCGGAATATGCAGATATGCATCCTGTAAATCTATTGTGGACATATAATTCCCTTGCTGAACAAAAGGCAATATAGTCCTTACAGTTACCATCTTGAACGTTGGTATCCTTACATAACGATTCAATAATTTTAGATCCAGAACTGGTCTGAAGGAATTCTCCTTCTTTGGTACAATGAAGAGATTTGAATAAAACCCCATCCCCTGTTCCGGAACTGGAACTGGCATAATTACTCCAGCCAACTCTAGATCTGAAACACAATTCAGAAATGCTTGAGCTTTCACTGGATTTACTGGGACATGGGAAAGAAAAAATCTCTTTGCAGGAGGTCTCATCTTGAAACCAATTCTGTACCCTTCTGAAACAATGTTCTGAATCCAAAGATTGTGAACAGAACTGATCCAAATTTCTTTGAAAAAACGTAACCTGCCCCCTACCAGCTGAACTGGAATGAGGGCCGTACCTTCATGTAAACTTAGAAGCAGGCTTTGCCTTTCTAGCAGGCTTGGATTTATTCCAGACTGGAGATGGTTTCCAAACTGAAACTGCTCCTGAGGACGAAGGATCAGGCTTTTGTTCTTTGTTGAAACGAAAGGAACGAAAACGATTGTTAGCCCTGTTTTTACCTTTAGACTTTTTATCCTGTGGTAAAAAAGTTCCTTTCCCACCAGTAACAGTTGAAATAATAGAATCCAACTGAGAACCAAATAATTTGTTTCCCTGGAAAGAAATGGAAAGTAGAGTTGATTTAGAAGCCATATCAGCATTCCAAGTCTTAAGCCATAAAGCTCTTCTGGCTAAGATAGCCAGAGACATAAATCTAACATCAACTCTAATAATATCAAAAATGGCATCACAGATGAAATTATTAGCATGCTGGAGAAGAATAATAATATCATGAGAATCACGATTTGTTACTTGTTGCGCTAGAGTTTCCAACCAAAAAGTTGAAGCTGCAGCAACATCAGCCAATGATATAGCAGGTCTAAGAAGATTACCTGAACATAGATAAGCTTTTCTTAGAAAAGATTCAATTTTTCTATCTAAAGGATCCTTAAACGAGGTACCATCTGATGTAGGAATGGTAGTACGTTTAGCAAGGGTAGAAATAGCCCCATCAACTTTAGGGATTTTGTCCCAAAATTCTAATCTGTCAGGCGGAACAGGATATAATTGCTTAAAACGTTTAGAAGGAGTAAATGAATTACCCAATCTATCCCATTCCTTAGCAATTACTGCAGAAATAGCATTAGGAACAGGAAAGACTTCTGGAATAACCGCAGGAGCTTTAAAAACCTTATCCAAACGTATAGAATTAGTATCAAGAGGACTAGAATCCTCTATTTCTAAAGCAATTAGTACTTCTTTAAGTAAAGAGCGAATAAATTCCATCTTAAATAAATATGAAGATTTATCAGCATCAATCTCTGAGACAGAATCCTCTGAACCAGAAGAGTCCAAAGAATCAGAATGATGGTGTTCATTTAAAAATTCATCTGTAGAGAGAGAAGATTTAAAAGATTTTTTACGTTTACTAGAAGGAGAAATAACAGACAAAGCCTTCTTTATGGATTCAGAAACAAAATCTCTTATGTTATCAGGAACATTCTGCACCTTAGATGTTGAGGGAACTGCAACAGGCAATGGTACATCACTAAAGGAAATATTATCTGCATTAACAAGTTTGTCATGACATTTAATACAAACAACAGCTGGAGGAATAGCTACCAAAAGTTTACAGCAGATACACTTAGCTTTGGTAGATCCAGCAGGCAGAGGTTTTCCTGTAGTATCTTCTGGCTCAGATGCAACGTGAGACATCTTGCAATATGTAAGAGAAAAAACAACATATAAAGCAAAATAGATCAAATTCCTTATAAGACAGTTTCAGGAATGGGAAAAAAATGCCAAACATCAAGCTTCTAGCAACCAGAAGCAAATGAAAAATGAGACTGAAATAATGTGGAGACAAAAGCGACGCCCATATTTTTTGGCGCCAAATAAGACGCCCACATTATTTGGCGCCTAAATGCTTTTGGCGCCAAAAATGACGCCACATCCGGAACGCCGACATTTTTGGCGCAAAATAACGTCAAAAAAATGACGCAACTTCCGGCGACACGTATGACGCCGGAAACGGAAATGAATTTTTGCGCCAAAAAAGTCCGCGCCAAGAATGACGCAATAAAATGAAGCATTTTCAGCCCCCGCGAGCCTAACAGCCCACAGGGAAAAAAGTCAAATTTTTGAGGTAAGAAAAATATGATAATTAAAGCATAATCCCAAATATGAAACTGACTGTCTGGAAATAAGGAAAGTTGAACATTCTGAGTCAAGGCAAATAAATGTTTGAATACATATATTTAGAACTTTATAAATAAAGTGCCCAACCATAGCTTAGAGTGTCACAGAAAATAAGACTTACTTACCCCAGGACACTCATCTACATGTTTGTAGAAAGCCAAACCAGTACTGAAACGAGAATCAGTAGAGGAAATGGTAAATATAAGAGTATATCGTCGATCTGAAAAGGGAGGTAAGAGATGAATCTCTACGACCGATAACAGAGAACCTTATGAAATAGACCCCGTAGAAGGAGATCACTGCATTCAATAGGCAATACTCTCCTCACATCCCTCTGACATTCACTGCACGCTGAGAGGAAAACCGGGCTCCAACTTGCTGCGGAGCGCATATCAACGTAGAATCTAGCACAAACTTACTTCACCACCTCCCTTGGAGGCAAAGTTTGTAAAACTGATTTGTGGGTGTGGTGAGGGGTGTATTTATAGGCATTTTAAGGTTTGGGAAACTTTGCCCCTCCTGGTAGGAATGTATATCCCATACGTCACTAGCTCATGGACTCTTGTTAATTACATGAAAGAAATGTTTATATTTCCCAAATATGAAACTGACAGTCTGCAGAAGGAAATACATGAACCTGACTCATGGCAAATATAAGTACAATACATATATTTAGAACTTTATATAAATGCATAAAGTGCCAAACCATAGCTGAGGTGTCTTAAGTAATAAAAAACATACTTACCAAAAGACACCCATCCACATATAGCAGATAGCCAAACCAGTACTAAAACAGTTATCAGTAGAGGTAATGGTAAATTGAGAGTATATCGTCAATCTGAAAAGGGAGGTAGGAGATGACTCTCTACAACCGATAACAGAGAACCTATGAAATAGACCCCCGTTAGGGAAATCATCATATTCAATAAGTGATACTCCCTTCACGTCCCTCTGACATTCGCTGTACTCTGAGAGGAATCAGGCTTCAAAAAAGCTGAGTAGCGCATGTTAACGTAGAAATCTTGGCACAAACTTACTTCACCACCTCCATAGGAGGCAAAGTTTGTAAAACTGAATTATGGGTGTGGTGAGGGGTGTATTTATAGGCATTTTGAGGTTTGGGAAACTTTGCCCCTCCTGGTAGGATTGTATATCCCATACGTCACTAGCTCATGGACTCTTGCCAATTACATGAAAGAAATATATTGGTGTACAAGCACAACCACATAATTATTCTTTTTTTTTTATTATAAAAAAGTGTGTGTGTGTGTGTGTATATATATATATATCTTCCTCTTTTGGCTGGGCTGTGACACAGAGAGCAGTCCCACCCACTCTCTATAGAATTCCTAAAGGCTTTCAAAGGGCCGGACAAGTGTCATATGACACACACAATAATAGTGCAATAATAGTACATATATATACACTTTTTTTTTTTTTTAATGGCATAAGATTCTCTGTTCTCTGAAATTCCACCTACAAATCTAAGGGCCTTATCCCATGCCATATAAATCTCACTCCTATCCTGAGTTAGTTCCTGTATAGCTAAGTAAGACCTATTTGGATAGAGGAAGGAGAATGAATTTCAGTCCAGAAAATGATGCATCAAAGACATGTAATCAAAAAACATAACTACTTGTAAGGGCAACCCTCATATTTGTCTGTATTTCTTTAAACTTCTTTTTGTACAACTGCAGATAAGATATGGCAAATTCCAGGTGCACAGCAACACTTACAAGCAGTCCAATCTTTGTATAAAAGTAAAAATCCACATTTATTGCTTTCTTTAAAAAACAAACAAACAAGGAAATAGAGCCCGGTCTCCATTTCCTGCAAGTGGATACTTTGTATCAATGTGATATGGAACTATTACTTGCAATATAATTGCTATACGGTATTTGATTTTTTAAAGAAAGCAATAAATGTGGATTTTTACTTTTATACAAACATTGGACTGCTTGTGAGTGTTCCTGTGCATCTGAAATTTGGATTTATCGTTACTTTGTGGCGTCTTTGATGGTGGCGCTTTCAGAGGCATTTTCATTCAGCAGTTGATGTAATTTTCCCTCTCTCCATAGTGCCAATGGCGGACTTAACAGGGTAAGGGTTTGAGCGCACTGCTGGAAACCTGTGTGTTTGTTTAATAAAATATGGCAAACATGGAACAAAATAAAACACGGTTTAGAGAAAGTACTGTCTTAAACTGGTTAAGTGTTGTGAAAGTGTGCAAGAATGACTAAGGGGTAACATTGAAGAGCTATTTAGAGGCTTCAATATGGCAAGTATAAGAAGCTATAATAGTTGACTGAAAGACATTGAATTATGCACTCTGTTTCTATGTTTGTATGATTTTTGGTTCTAAGAATATATATTTTTTCTGATATATTTAGTAGATATCAATTATTAATAGACAGATCTATGGAATTAGATAAAATGAACTACGATATCATCATAATATTTATGGATGAGTACCGAGTTCTAAAATATGTCTAGATGAGGACAAAGCCACAGAACATTAAGACCCTTTATGTAAAGGTTCAAAAAGAATGAAGTAATGTGCCTGAATACATTTTTTATCCGAAAATGGAACTGTGGAGACAATCCCCAGGATAAAACACTAAAAACATAGGAAATGTATTGCCCCTTTCTTGTGTATGAAAGGTGTTTTTCCTGATTGTCTTACTAGAATATTTGGATCACACCGCAAAACTGAACAAATAGAGGTAATACATATTATCTAGTCTGAACGTCGAAAGGGATCAACATTGTGTCTATGGCGAGACATTAAAGATACATGCACCTGACAATACATGATTACAGTGCAGTTTTCCTCTGATGCCATAAAATACATTTTCTTGCTATTCTTACTTCTAGAAAAATTACCAGAAAAAAAATCCATGTCAAGAAATTATTCTCATTGATGCATTGTCTAGTGACCAAACAAATCTGCATCCTGATTCTGGATAGCTGGGAATGCTGAGAGCACACTAGGTTTTATCTAAGCCCTGAGGATGCAAGTAATCTTGCTCATCTAAAACCTGCTGCAACCTTCTTCTTGATGGTTAATGTAAGCAAAAATGCAGGCAAAAGACAAATTTTGTATAGACAGAACTTAATAGTATATCACTGAAATATGCTCACTGTAATGCAGTATAAAAGTAATGAATATGAAGATGAGAGTGGGTCATAAAATACTCCTTAATTATGTCAAAGAAACACCACTGCAGAGAACCATTGAACTTACACGCATGACATTCATAAACATGGATATCAACCAGAAAAATTGTGTCCAACATCAGATCTTTTGCTAGAGAGGCATGCTTAAAGACCCAATCAATGAAAAACCTCAAAATGGAAGATGAAGTGCACCAAAGATATGTGGAACATGAAATGATCTGGATGTAAGAAAATATGAAGATATGGTTTGACACATTTGAAAGCCACCTGAAAACATTTCAGCTTGCCGCTTTAAGGGACATACTGAATCGGAAGAGCCTAAGGATTAAGCCTCTATGTAGTTGGCTTATGTTATCCTCTGGACAGATTTCTAAAATTCGAAAGCATTTAAATTAGTTCCTATGCAGGAAAAGATGCTTGTGATAAAAAGAATGTCACATGTTCTTTTAATCGTGATAAAGAAAAGAACTTCTGCAACAGATATGATTATAAATTCTTCATTATATCCTTATAAGGAATATAATGTGATGGATGCCGGCTACCCCAACTGGGCAGCTCCGCCAAAGGCTCCTGCTTCCTCCCCGGAACCTGCAGTTGTATGGCTGGAAATTGTAGCTATAGAGTGGGGAGAAATGATTATAGCCAGAGCCCACCCAAATAACCAGACAAGACCAGTATTCAGGTGAAACAAGAACTGCTTTATTGTGAAACACACACTGTGTATATACACACAAAAGTGTCTTATCTGACCCCTAGATCTCCCGCCATTCCAGACAGTCTGGCGCCTCCATAGGAGCCATAGTCCCATAGAGCCCCACAGTACCTAGATTGCGGTTTAGGGGTGATCCCGGGGGAGCGGCAGCACTTCCAGGGTGTCATTGGAAAGCTCTCGGTCCCCAGATGCCACAGTCCATATATGGCATATGCTTGTACTGACTATATACTGCCCACATGTAGAGCTACAAAGATCTACATTCCTGAAGTTGTAATTCTCTTAATTCAGAAAAGGGAAACACAGCCTATAACAAAATGATAGCCCAGCTCCATTGGGAATCTGAGCAATCAGAGGATAATGTTCAAATAAGTCTCTATTGACATTGACATGGTTGAGACACAAAATGATTAGGATTTGCATAAATGTTTACTCCTTGCACAAAAGAGGACTGACTAACCAGCAGGTTCAATAATTAGAAACAAGAGAACTAGCCACACATTTTCTGCCCATCAATCTGAGGGCCAAAGCAAAAACAATAAGGCTGAAGAGCATGAATTAATTTTACTCTGTTGGCAGAGAGCAATGTACTTTATCTTTTTAAAGGGCCATGATACCCAAATGTTGAAACACTTGAAAGTGATGCAGCATAGCTGTAAAAAGCGGACTAGAAAATATCACATGAACATCTCTATGTAAAAAAGAAAGAAATTTTACCTCAAAAATTCCTCAGTAACCACATCCCATTGTAAATGACTTCTAAGCAGCAAATCAGTATGTCTGTCCCGGGACAGGCAAAGAAGCGAGCTTTGTGCACTCTCATCTTATTTCCCTATTGAGTTTAAGGAAGTTTACTATGAAATCTCATGAGAGTTAAGTGAAATCTCATGAGATCACAGTAAAAGTTCATGACCTCAGCACTGTTAATGCTGATTGGCTGCTGTTCATTTCTTCATTTTTTTTTAACTGCAGCTGGGCACCAGCTGAAGTATAACTTTTTACAGAGAACTTACTCTGGAGAGCTGAAGAAATTGTGAGGTAAAATATCTTCCTTTTTTACATAGAGATGATCAGGTGATATTTTCCTGTCAGTTTTTTATAGTTAAACTGCATCAGTTTCAAGTGATTTAGCATATGAGTATTATGTCCCTTTAAGGTAGCCACATAATTATTGTTATTTCACTCTGTAAATTAGGTTCTAAAGTAATCTAATCTGGGTGTCACTATGATGAAAAAAAACAGCATTAACTAAAAAGAATAGAACCCTGTCTTTATTTTGTTACCTCTGGGAAGCACATTCCATGCTATAGTGTCAGTGATTGCAGTAAAGATCCAATTCAGTTCTCCAAGCGGTGTTCTTCTGTCATTCAACCGTCCAGGAATCCTGTGATACAACAGAAGAATAAGATGATTCCAAGGAAATATAAGTCTGACATATACTTGAAACCCAAACAGATTTAGCACAAATTCCTTTTAAAGGCTTTAGTTAGGAAATTACATTTTAAAAAAATATATAAAAATATACATACACCCACACAGACAAACATATATATATATATATATATACATACATATATACACACATATAAATATATATATATATATATATATATATATATATATATATATATATATATATATATATATATATACACACACACACACTATAAGTCCCAAAGAATTGCACTCTCCGTTTACAAGCTCTTTAATGGTGTTTCCTGGGTTTCCTTTTAAGTAGAACATATATTTATAACTCTGATGAGTTTTATGAACATCTATATATACATTTTTATTTGTACGTGTATAATATAATGTACTAACCGACTATAATATCCAGCTTTTTCTATACTCTTGTATATGAGATTATATATATATATATATATACACACACAGACACATGCACACATATACAGTCGTATGCAAAAGTTTAGGCACCTCTGCCAATTTCCATGATTTTCATTTATAAATAATTGGGTGTTTGGATCAGCAATTTCATTTTGATCTATCAAATAACTGAAGGACACAGTAATATTTCAGTAGTGAAATGAGGTTTATTGGATTAGCAGAAAATGTGCAATATGCATCAAAACAAAATTAGCCAGGTGCATACATTTGGGCACCCCAACAGAAATATTGCATCAATATTTAGTAGAGCCTCCTTTAGCAGAAATAACAGCTCTAGACGCTTCCTATAGCCTGTAATGAGTGTCTGGATTCTGGATGAAGGTATTTTGGACCATTCCTCCTTGCAAAACATCCCCAGTTCAGTTAGGTTTGATAGTTGCCGAGCATGGACAGCCTGCTTCAAATCACCCCACAGATTTTCAATGATATTCAGGTCTGGGGACTGGGATGGCCATTACAGAACAATGTACTTGTTCCTCTGCATAAATCAAATATATGGAAGAATGAAAACAGCATCAATCTGCAGGGAGGTGCACGTACCCAGGTCCTGCCAATGACCTCCAATAATGTCCAATCCACAAAAAGAACAGCACCATCCAAAGATAAGTTAAAAGTGTATCTTTATTGGGACATCTCCAAACACAGCACAAAACACGACGTTTCGGTCAGATGACCTTAATCATGTGATTAAAAACAAGACCTATAACCACTCCTTATATACCCACCTTGGGGGAGGTGATAATTACCTATACAGGTGAATTTTATACATTCTATTTCAACATTGAACTCTTTAGCACCCTCTAGTGGTAAAACAAGGTCATTTATCATTCTTACATATTACTTGGCAAACTCACAGAAAAAAACAGAAAAAAGGGATGACAGTATATATATATATATATATATATATATACATACATAATTACTTATAACATTTCAATAGATATATGAAAAAATGCAAAACCCTGAGGAAAGATATGATAATATCCCACACATATATGATTAAAATAAATGTTTTCAACCACATAGCCAGTATGTTGACAGAAATGAATAAATCTCAAGTGGAACTAGCTCACATTGTAATGTTCCAATCTATCTCTTTATTCATTCCATATGGAATGAGGGATTGCAGAGTATAAATCCAAAAAGTCTCTCTACTTTTTAATAATTTTTGTCTATTCCCCCCTCTTCTTGGTCTCTTAACTTGCTCAATTATCTGAAATCTCAATTGAGAAATATTATGTCCTGCAGTCAAAAAATGATTGGCAACAGGGGCTTCTTTAATGCCACACCGTATGTTAGATTTATGTTCATTTATTCTATCTCTTATTCTCCTAGTCAACTCTCCTATGTAAATTTTGGAACAAGGACATTTAATTAAATAGATTATATAATCAGAGTTGCAAGTAAAGAAGCCTGGTATTTTATATTTCCTTCCATTAAGAGGGTGAAGAAAGCTATCCCCTCTAATGATATTATTACAATTACAGCAATTGAGACAGGGGAAACACCCTAACTTGGGAGTAGATAACACTGTTTGAACTTGTTTCTTTTTTGGACCTATATCTGCTTTTATTAATGAATCTTTAATATTTTTACATCGCCTGTATGCAGGCATAGGTAACTGTTGGAAATCAATAACATTAGGATTCAAATCTTTGATGGTGGACCAATGTTTCTTAATAATGTTATTGATCTTATTACTTAAAGGGTTAAATCTAGATATGAAAATCATACGTTTATTTTTATTCTTCTCTTGTCTATTGTCTAAATTATATTCTCCTTTAAGAATAGTTTGTCTGGGAATATTTTCTACTTCTTTAATATGGCGTTCAATCAAGGGCTTTGGATAACCCCTCTGTAGAAACAGATTACCCATTTCTCTAAGTCTATTGTGAGCTAGCTGATCATCTGAAACAATTTTTTTAACTCTTAAGAGCTGACTCTTGGGAAGACTGTTAAGAGGTGGATAGTGTGCACTTTCATATTTCAATAGGTTGTTCCTATCACTTTCTTTCCTAAATAAATCAACCTTTAGTTCTCTACCATTCTTTTGAATAGTAGTATCCAAAAAATCTATAGATACCTCACTACATACCAATTTAAGTTTAATGTGTCTAGTTGAAATATTGAGGTCATCTACAAAGGACTGCAGTGAAATGTTATAAGTTATAAGTAATTATGTATGTATATATATATATATATATATATATATATACTGTCATCCCTTTTTTTCTGTTTTTTTCTGTGAGTTTGCCAAGTAATATGTAAGAATGATAAATGACCTTGTTTTACCACTAGAGGGTGCTAAAGAGTTCAATGTTGAAATAGAATGTATAAATAGAATGTATAAAATTCACCTGTATAGGTAATTATCACCTCCCCCAAGGTGGGTATATAAGGAGTGGTTATAGGTCTTGTTTTTAATCACATGATTAAGGTCATCTGACCGAAACGTCGTGTTTTGTGCTGTGTTTGGAGATGTCCCAATAAAGATACACTTTTAACTTATCTTTGGATGGTGCTGTTCTTTTTGTGGATTGGACATCCTCTGCATAAATGCCAGAGTAGAGTAGTATCTGCTGATATTGAGTGGAATCCATGCGACCCTCAACTTTAACAAGATTCCCAGTACCGGCACTGGCCACACAGCCCCACAGACATTCACCAAATTTTACTGTGGGTAAAGTGTTTTTCTTGGAACGCTGTGGTCTCTTGCCGCCATGCATAACGCCCCTTGTTATGACCAAAAAACTCAATCTTTGTTTCATCAGTCCACAGCACCTTCTTCCAAAATGAAGCTGGCTTGTCCAAATGTGCATTTTCATACCTCAAGCGACTCTGTTTGTGGCGTGTGTGCAGAAAAGGCTTCTTCCGCATCACTCTCCCATACAGCTTCTCCTTGTGCAAAGTGCGCTGAATTGTTGAACGATGCACAGTGACACCATCTGCAGCAAGATGATGTTGTAGGTCTTTGGAGGTGGTCTGTGGGCTGTTTTTGACCGTTCTCACCATCCTTTGCCTCTCCGATATTTTAACTTGACCTGCCACTTCTGGCCTTAACAAGAACTGTGCCTGTGGTCTTCCATTTCCTCACTGTGGACACTGACAGCTTAAATTTCTGCGATAGCTTTTTGTAGCCTTCCCCATAACCATATTGTTAAACAATCTTTGTTTTCAGTTCATTTGAGAGTTGTTTTGAGGCTCCCATGTTGCTACTCTTCAGAGGAGAGTCAAAGAGAACATCTGTTAAAGGGACATTGTACACTAGATGTATCTTCGCATAAATGTTTTGTAGATGATCCATTTATATAGCCCATCAGGGTGTGTTTTTGTAAAAATGTATAGTTTTGCTTATTTCTAAATAACATTGTGCTGATTTTTAGAATCCTAACCAAGCCCCAAAGGTTTAGATGTACAGTATATATACTTCAGATTGCTTCTGTTTGTGTAAAGGGGCTTTTTTTATATGCAGGGGAGCTTCTGCTCTCAGCCCCTTTCAATGGGTGTCCAAGCCTAACCTCATCAACAGTGCTTAATTGGGAGCTTTTAAGTGAGTTTTTAAAAGGTTTTACACTGGATTTTTAGATCAGTATCTGTGCATATTATTCTTTATAATAGTTAGTATTATATGCAGTTAAATGAAAATTGGTGTATACTGTACCTTTAAGAAACCTAAAAGTACCTGAGTTAAAACATACCAAGGCTGGGGGATTTGTTTGGGTATCAGAAAGCATCGTCTGAAAGAACTTCTTACTAAATGCTGTTTTCAGGGCAATTTTATGAATGTGTAAGAAGGATCAAGTGGCAGCCTTGCACAATTGTTCCTTAGAAGCTTCATGATGAAAGCTGCTAAATAAGGCTAGACACAAAGTAATTTTCTTTTTTCTTTTTTTATTAATTAAACAAATGGATTTCCTTAGAAGCTTCCAAAAATGTTGAAATATCTGAAGCAAACTAGTCTTAAATGCTTCTAGGATTTGGATTGAATGAAGGAACCATAAACTCACAAAAAAAATAATCTAAGAACAAAACTGTCTTAACCTGATGGGAAAACCCAAATTAAAGTGCACACACCGAAACACATTTCACTGTGGACTAAGCTTTTCAAGGAAGAAAAAAAATGGAGCCGGTCATCATTTATGCTGAATAGCAGATTTATTCAGTCTTGGGCTGTATCACACAAACAATGTGGAAAGTTAATTGCACTGGATCTGACGTGTTTCGCGCATGCGTTACATTGAGGATCTCTATTATATATCTGAATTATTTGTAAAGCGGCAACAAATTCTGCAGCAGTATTCGGGACTACAAAAAACATGAATTGAAGGTAAGACTGTGATAGGCAGCAGGATCATCTAATCCTTCTAAAAGGAAGTTGGTGAGAAAATGTGGGGAAAATCATATGCAATTAAATATGGGGAAAAAAACAGAATTTATGCTTACCTGATAAATTACTTTCTCCAATGGTGTGTCCGGTCCACGGCGTCATCCTTACTTGTGGGAATATCTCTTCCCCAACAGGAAATGGCAAAGAGTCCCAGCAAAGCTGGCCATATAGTCCCTCCTAGGCTCCGCCCACCCCAGTCATTCGACCGACGGACAGGAGGAAAAATATAGGAGAAACCATATGGTACCGTGGTGACTGTAGTTAGAGAAAATAATCAGACCTGATTAAAAAACCAGGGCGGGCCGTGGACCGGACACACCGTTGGAGAAAGTAATTTATCAGGTAAGCATAAATTCTGTTTTCTCCAACATTGGTGTGTCCGGTCCACGGCGTCATCCTTACTTGTGGGAACCAATACCAAAGCTTTAGGACACGGATGAAGGGAGGGAGCAAATCAGGTTACCTAAACGGAAGGCACCACAGCTTGCAAAACCTTTCTCCCAAAAATAGCCTCCGAAGAAGCAAAAGTATCAAATTTGTAAAATTTGGCAAAAGTGTGCAGTGAAGACCAAGTCGCTGCCTTACATATCTGGTCAACAGAAGCCTCGTTCTTGAAGGCCCATGTGGAAGCCACAGCCCTAGTGGAGTGAGCTGTGATTCTTTCAGGAGGCTGCCGTCCGGCAGTCTCATAAGCCAATCGGATGATGCTTTTAAGCCAAAAGGAAAGAGAGGTAGAAGTCGCTTTTTGACCTCTCCTTTTACCAGAATAGACAACAAACAAAGAAGATGTTTGTCTGAAATCTTTTGTAGCCTCTAAATAGAATTTTAGAGCACGGACTACGTCCAAATTGTGTAACAAACGTTCCTTCTTTGAAACTGGATTCGGACATAAAGAAGGTACAACTATCTCCTGGTTAATATTCTTGTTAGAAACAACCTTTGGAAGAAAACCAGGCTTAGTACGCAAAACCACCTTATCTGCATGGTTTAGCCCATAAAAGTGTCTACCAGTTTTATAGCCCATATTAAGCCCTTTATTCTGTTTGCTTGACTAAGAAAATGGCTTACCGGTCCCCATGAGGGGAAATGACAGCCTTCCAGCATTACATGGTCTTGTTAGAAATATGGCTAGTCATACCTTAAGCAGAAAAGTCTGCTAACTGTTTCCCCCAACTGAAGTTACTTCATCTCAACAGTCCTATGTGGAAACAGCAATCGATTTTAGTTACTGTCTGCTAAAATCATCTTCCTCTCACAAACCGAAATCTTCATCCTTTTCTGTTTCAGAGTAAATAGTACATACCAGCACTATTTTAAAATAACAAACACTTGAAGAATAAAAAAAACCTACATTTAAACACCAAAAAACTCTTAACCATCTCCGTGGAGATGTTGCCTGTGCAACGGCAAAGAGAATGACTGGGGTGGGCGGAGCCTAGGAGGGACTATATGGACAGCTTTGCTGGGACTCTTTGCCATTTCCTGTTGGGGAAGAGATATTCCCACAAGTAAGGATGACGCCGTGGACCGGACACACCAATGTTGGAGAAATAGATACACTTTCGACCAAGCCAAGGACACAAACTGGAAGCAATAAATAGCTCAGGAACACTATTCAACAATAAATCAAGCACAAAGCAAATCACATCTATGATACTTCATCTTTAAATTTTCTAAATGCTATTAAAAGCATTTTCTTTCATTGATCTGTTTAATAAACAGATAACAAAGCTTAACCTCTTTGTCTGCACAAAATGAACATTACAGACTACACAATGCCAACCCTAGAAGATGATTTGTTTTCAAACGTTAATATCACCTACCTATGGCTAAAACAGATAAAAGAAAACTAACAGTTAAACATCAACTGTGACCACAGTGGCATTGCGGCACTAGGAACAAGAAATAAGCCAGGCATATAATAATGGCAAATTAGAGCTTTTCTGCAGACATCTTCAAACAAATTGTGTCTAATTAAAAGACAAAGAATAGTGGGAGATGACAAACATGACACCAAAATAGTATCAAGTGGACCAGTCCATAAAGATGTCACAAACATCTTTCCACTTTACTTCCAATACATAAAGGCATGCCTCTTGTCACTGGCTCACTTGATGTGTTCATCTTGCTCCCAATAGTGTATTGCAGCTGCTTTGACAATGGATATATAAAAAAAGAATTGTGTTTCATGTCAGTTTAAATCCTCTGAGCTTAAAGGGACAATCTACACCAGAATTTTTATTGTTTTAAAAGACAGATAATTTCTTTATTACCCATTCCCTAGTTTTGCATAACGTACACGGTTATATAAATGCACTTTTTACCTCTGTGATTATCTTGTATCTAAGCCTCTGCAAACTGCCCCCTTATTTCAGTTCTTTTGACAGACTTGCATTTTAGCTAATCAGTGCTGGCTCCTAAGAACTCCACATGCGTGAGCTCAATGTTATCTACATGAAGCACATGAACTAAGACCCTCTACTGGTGAAAAACTGTCAAAATGCCCTGAGAGAAGAGGCGGCCTTCAAGGGCTTAGAAATTAGCATATGAACCTCCTAGGTTTAGCTTTCAACTAAGAATACCAAGAGAAGAAAGCAAAATTGGTGATAAAGGTAATTTGGAAAATTTGTTTAATATTACATGCCCTATCTGAAACATAAAAAATTATTTTGGACTATACTGTCCCTTTAAGAAAGAGCTAATGGGGAAAACAATTTATGCTTACCTGATAAATTCAGTTCTTTCATGGTAGTGAGAGTCCACAATCCATTACTCTTGGAAATTACTCTTCTCTACCACTAGCATGAGGCAAAGATTCCCAAACCCCAAGAGCCCTATAAAACCCATCCCACCTCTCACACACCTCAGTCTAACATATAGCCAAGAAAAGTGAGGCAAGAAAAGTGAATGAGAGCTATAAAAAGGAGCAGGGAAAAAGGATGTGCTAAGAAAAAAATGAACCCTAAAAAACATAAGGGTAGGGTCTTGTGGACTCTCACCACTATGAAATAAATGAATTTATCAGGTAAGCATGAATTATGTTTTTTTTTCTTCAAACAGGTGGTGAGAGTCCATAATCCATTTGTCCTGGGAACTAATACCCCCAAGCTGTGAAGTCCATAAGTAATAACAAAGGAAGGAATTTAAAAACTTTTTCTTCACTGAGAAATTAAATCCAGAAGAAGGAACAACAATCTTTCTATTTATGTTTTCTGAATAAAGAACCTTAGGCAAAAAAAATTATCAAATGAACTCTGTAAAACAGCCTTATCCTGATGAAAAATCAGATAAGGAGGCTCACAAGAAAGAGCAGAAAATTCAGAAGCTCTTCTAGCAGAAGAAATAGTCAAAAGTAGTGTAATATCCACCTTATGCAAAGGCTCAAAAGGAGGAGCCTGCAAAACCCTTAACACCAAGTTAAGATTCTATGGAGGAAAAAATGGCTTGATTACAGGTTTAATATGGAGCAGAGCCTGGACAAAACTATGAATATCAGGAAGATTTTGAACAAAATGAGAGCAGAAATCTTAACTACAGAGAACTGGCAGACAGGCACTAATCTAGACCAACCTGCAAGAACTGCAAAATCCTGGGATTTGTGAAAGAATGCCAGGAAAAAAACATCTATAAACCAAGAAATAAAGGCCTTCCAGACATTGTGATATATTCTCCTAGTTACATGCTTACAAGCCTGAATCAAGGTTTCAATCACAGAATCAGAGAAACCCCTATCTCTAAGGACTAAACAATTTATATTCATACCATCAAAGTTCAAAGACTTGAGGTCCAGATGGAAAAAAAGGACATTGAAAAATAAGCTCTGACCGCAGAGGAAGAGGAGGACAGCTAAACATCTGAACCAGACCAGCATACCAAATCCTGCAAGGCCATGCTGGGCCAGTCGGGATTACTTACAACTTCTCTAGGTTTCTCTTGGAAATCACTTTGGGAAGAAGAACCAGAGGAGAAAACAGATAAGCAAGATGAAAAGACAAAGGAACTACTAAAGCATCTACTAACTCTGCCTGATAATCCCTTGTCTTTGCAAAGTACCTGGGAAGTTTGTTGTTCCAACGAGAAGCCATCAGATCTATCTCTGGGAGACCCCAAAGATCCAGTAACAAAAAGTATATTCCAGCCTCCAAGATAAAAAAGACCTTTATTATTTCACATGGGGTCCAGAGAACAAAAAACAGAATTTATGTTTACCTGATAAATTACTTTCTCCAACGGTGTGTCCGGTCCACGGCGTCATCCTTACTTGTGGGATATTCTCTTCCCCAACAGGAAATGGCAAAGAGCCCAGCAAAGCTGGTCACATGATCCCTCCTAGGCTCCGCCTACCCCAGTCATTCGACCGACGTTAAGGAGGAATATTTGCATAGGAGAAACCATATGATACCGTGGTGACTGTAGTTAAAGAAAATAAATTATCAGACCTGATTAAAAAACCAGGGCGGGCCGTGGACCGGACACACCGTTGGAGAAAGTAATTTATCAGGTAAACATAAATTCTGTTTTCTCCAACATAGGTGTGTCCGGTCCACGGCGTCATCCTTACTTGTGGGAACCAATACCAACGCTTTAGGACACGGATGAAGGGAGGGAGCAAATCAGGTCACCTAAATGGAAGGCACCACGGCTTGCAAAACCTTTCTCCCAAAAATAGCCTCAGAAGAAGCAAAAGTATCAAACTTGTAAAATTTGGTAAAAGTGTGCAGTGAAGACCAAGTCGCTGCCCTACATATCTGATCAACAGAAGCCTCGTTCTTGAAGGCCCATGTGGAAGCCACAGCCCTAGTGGAATGAGCTGTGATTCTTTCAGGAGGCTGCCGTCCGGCAGTCACATAAGCCAATCTGATGATGCTTTTAATCCAAAAAGAGAGAGAGGTAGAAGTTGCTTTTTGACCTCTCCTTTTACCAGAATAAACAACAAACAAGGAAGATGTTTGTCTAAAATCCTTTGTAGCATCTAAATAGAATTTTAGAGCGCGAACAACATCCAAATTGTGCAACAAACGTTCCTTCTTCGAAACTGGATTCGGACACAAAGAAGGTACGACTATCTCCTGGTTAATGTTTTTGTTAGAAACAACTTTTGGAAGAAAACCAGGTTTAGTACGTAAAACCACCTTATCTGCATGGAACACCAGATAAGGAGGAGAACACTGCAGAGCAGATAATTCTGAAACTCTTCTAGCAGAAGAAATTGCAACCAAAAACAAAACTTTCCAAGATAATAACTTAATATCAACGGAATGTAAGGGTTCAAACGGAACCCCCTGAAGAACTGAAAGAACTAAGTTGAGACTCCAAGGAGGAGTCAAAGGTTTGTAAACAGGCTTGATTCTAACCAGAGCCTGAACAAAGGCTTGAACATCTGGCACAGCTGCCAGCTTTTTACTAAAAAACTCTAAGCCATCTCCGTGGAGATGTTGCCTGTACAACGGCAAAGAGAATGACTGGGGTAGGCGGAGCCTAGGAGGGATCATGTGACCAGCTTTGCTGGGCTCTTTGCCATTTCCTGTTGGGGAAGAGAATATCCCACAAGTAAGGATGACGCCGTGGACCGGACACACCTATGTTGGAGAAACATACAACGTTTCAGGCCTGTCTTAGGCCCTTAGTCATGAATACTTAATTATACACAGGTTTGTGACTTTTATACCTTTCACCCGTTACCTGTTCTCATGTGACCATTTTATGTACAATAGTAACATCTTGTGGATGTAAATCATAGTACATCCCTTTTTATTTTTCTTGCAGATGGTCTCACGAGAACAGTCTGTTATATTTACATTAAAAACACATAAAACCCATATATACAATTAAAAGAGGAGTTATTGCACATAACATATTAACCTAAAATGAAAGAGAAATAGAAGTAAGCTGGTTCAGCTAAAATGTAAAACAACTAATTAAAGAAAATAATTTGATTTAAAGGAACAGGCTCCAATCATAGTCTTTATTCGTACCTTTAGGGGTAAGGGCCTCTAATATAAAATGCAGAACATCTCTCTGATTTTTAAAAGATGCTCCCTGTCCCCTCCCCTTCTTGGTCTATCTACTTGTTCTATAATTTGGAACCTCAACTGGCTTATATTAAGAGAGGAGGTGAGAGGATACAGGAGCATCTTTATTGTTGCATCTGGTATTAGATTTATGTTCCGTTATCCTCTCCCTTACCTCCCTACAGGTCTCACCTATGTAAATAAGGCCACAAGAACATTTGATTAGATAGATGGAATAAGTCGCTCTGCATGTTAAGTATTTATTAATACAAAACTTTTTTCCATTTATTGGATGATGAAAATATTCACCTTTTATCATTGAGCTGCAGTTACTGCAATTAAGACATGGATAGCATCCACTTATTTTTGTGCCTATTGTTCTCTGTATACTTTGCTTACTAATACCTATATCGGTATGTACTAACATATCTTTAATGCTTTGATTCCTCCTATAGGCTACCATTGGGCACAATTTGAATTCATTGACCTGTGGGTTACATTCCCTCAAAATATGCCAGGGTATCTTCAGTATACCTGTGATTTTTTGACTCAGTCTATTAAACTGGGTCAGGAATATAATTATTTCCTTCCTGATATTTTTCTTTCTAATTTGTTTATTCTCATTGGTCACTACATTAAGCTGTTCTGCAATCAGAGTTGGGGGGATAATTTCTGGTGATAAATTTGTTTGCATTTCTTCCAATCTATATTTACATTTACTGTTGTCTGAGACTATACGTTTCACCCTTGTGAACTGACTTTTTGGAATGGCCTTGAATACATTGTCCAGATGACAACTGCCATATTTCAGTAGATTATTTCTATCAGTACTTTTTACATGGAGGACTGTCTTTAAAAAAACCTTTTTCAATATACACATATTTATCCAAATATTCAATGCCAATTTTGCTCATATTCAGAGTAAATTTCAGTCCTCTGAGTCATTGAAATCTTGAACGAACGATAATAGGCTACCAACGCCGCCCCCCAACACGCCGAACACATTATCTATGAACCTCCACCAGGAGGCACCATAGAGTTGAAACAAGCCATGAGGGTACACAAAGTAATCATCAAAGCTGTTCATGAATATGTTAGCGTATGTGGGGGCGACGTTGAAGCCCATTGCTGTCCCCTGTTTCTGCAAATTATATGTATCCATAAATAAAAAGTAATTCTGATATAATATGATTGAAAGTAGGTCAATCAAAAACATAATTTATGTAAGAACTTACCTGATAAATTCATTTCTTTCATATTAGCAAGAGTCCATGAGCTAGTGACGTATGGGATATACATTCCTACCAGGAGGGGCAAAGTTTCCCAAACCTCAAAATGCCTATAAATACACCCCTCACCACACCCACAAATCAGTTTAACGAATAGCCAAGAAGTGGGGTGATAAGAAAAAAAGTGCGAAGCATAAATATAAGAAATTGGAATAATTGTGCTTTATACAAAAAATCATAACCACCACAAAAAAGGGTGGGCCTCATGGACTCTTGCTAATATGAAAGAAATGAATTTATCAGGTAAGTTCTTACATAAATTATGTTTTCTTTCATGTAATTAGCAAGAGTCCATGAGCTAGTGACGTATGGGATAATGACTACCCAAGATGTGGATCTTTCCACGCAAGAGTCACTAGAGAGGGAGGGATAAAATAAAGACAGCCAATTCCGCTGAAAATAATCCACACCCAAACAAAGTTTAAAACTTATAATGAAAAAAACTGAAATTATAAGCAGAAGAATCAAACTGAAACAGCTGCCTGAAGTACTTTTCTACCAAAAACTGCTTCAGAAGAAGAAAACACATCAAAATGGTAGAATTTAGTAAAAGTATGCAAAGAAGACCAAGTTGCTGCTTTGCAAATCTGAACAACCGAAGCTTCATTCCTAAACGCCCAGGAAGTAGAAACTGACCTAGTAGAATGAGCTGTAATCCTTTGAGGCGGAGTTTTACCCGACTCGACATAAGCATGATGAATTAAAGATTTCAACCAAGATGCCAAAGAAATGGCAGAAGCCTTCTGACCTTTCCTAGAACCGGAAAATATAACAAATAGACTAGAAGTCTTTCGGAAATTCTTAGTAGCTTCAACATAATATTTCAAAACTCTAACTACATCCAAAGAAAGCAATGATTTCTCCTTAGAATTCTTAGGATTAGGACATAATGAAGGAACCACAATTTCTCTACTAATGTTGTTAGAATTCACAACCTTAGGTAAAAATTTAAAAGAAGTTCGCAACACCGCCTTATCCTGATGAAAAATCAGAAAAGGAGACTCACAAGAAAGAGCAGATAATTCAGAAACTCTTCTGGCAGAAGAGATGGCCAAAAGGAACAAAACTTTTCAAAAAAGTAATTTAATGTCCAAAGAATGCATAGATTCAAATGGAGGAGCTTGAAGAGCCCCCAGAACCAAATTCAAACTCCAAGGAGGAGAAATTGACTTAATGACAGGTTTTATACGAACCAAAGCTTGTACAAAACAATGAATATCAGGAAGATTAACAATCTTTCTGTGAAAAAGAACAGAAAGAGCAGAGATTTGTCTTTTCAAGGAATTTGCAGACAAACCTTTATCCAAACCATCCTGAAGAAACTGTAAAATTCTCAGAATTCTAAAAGAATGCCAGGAAAAATGATGAGAAAGACACCAAGAAATATAAGTCTTCCAGACTCTATAATATATCTCCCTAGATACAGATTTACGAGCCTGTAACATAGTATTAATCACAGAGTCAGAGAAACCTCTTTGACTAAGAATCAAGCGTTCAATCTCCATACCTTTAAATTTAAGGATTTGAGATCCTGATGGAAAAAAAGGACCTTGAGACAGAAGGTCTGGTCTTAACGGAAGAGTCCACGGTTGGCAAGAGGCCATCCGGACAGGATCCGCATACCAAAAACCTGAAAGGCCATGCTGGAGCCACCAGCAGAACAAATGAGCATTCCTCCAGAATCTTGGAGATTACTCTTGGAAGAAGAACTAGAGGCGGAAAGACATAGGCAGGATGATACTTCCAAGGAAGTGAAAACGCATCCACTGCTTCCGCTTGAGGATCCCTGGATCTGGACAGATACCTGGGAAGTTTCTTGTTTAGATGAGAAGCCATCAGATCTATTTCTGGAAGACCCCATATTTGAACAATCTGAAGAAATACCTCTGGGAGAAGAGACCATTCGCCCGGATGAAACGTGTGGCGACTGAGATAATCCGCTTCCCAATTGTCTATACCTGGGATATGAACCGCAGAAACTAGACAGGAGCTGGATTCCGCCCATACCAGAATTCGAGATACTTCTTTCATAGCCAGAGGACTGTGAGTCCCTCCTTGATGATTGATGTATGCCACAGTTGTGACATTGTCTGTCTGAAAACAAATGAACGATTCTCTCTTTAGAAGAGGCCAAGACTGAAGAGCTCTGAAAATTGCACGGAGTTCCAAAATATTGATCGGTAATCTCACCTCCTGAGATTCCCAAACCCCTTGTGCTGTCAGAGACCCCCACACAGCTCCCCAACCTGTAGGACTTGCATCTGTTGAAACTACAGTCCAGGTCGGAAGAACAAAAGAAGCCCCCTGAACTAAACGATGGTGATCTGTCCACCACGTCAGAGAGTGTGGTACAATCGGTTTTAAAGATATTAATTGAGATATCTTTGTGTAATCCCTGCACCACTGGTTCAGCATACAGAGCTGAAGAGGCCGCATGTGAAAACGAGCAAAGGGGATCGCGTCCGATGCCGCAGTCATAAGACCTAGAATTTTCATGCATAAGGCTACCGAAGGGAAAGATTGTGACTGAAGGTTTCGACAAGCTGATATCAACTTTAGATGTCTCATGTCTATCAAAGATAGAGTCATGGATACTGAATCTATCTGAAAACCTAAAAAGGTTACCTAAGTCTGAGGAATCAATGAACTTTTTGGTAAATTGATCCTCCAACCATGATGTTGAAGAAACAACACAAGTCGATTCGAATGAGATTCTGCTAAATGTGAAGACTGAGCAAGTACCAAGATATCGTCCAAATAAGGAATACCACAATACCCTGTTCTCTGATTACAGACAGAAGGGCACCGAGAACCTTCGTAAAAAATTCTTGGAGCTGTAGCTAGGCCAAACGGCAGAGCCACAAACTGGTAATGCTTGTCTAGGAAAGAGAATCTCAGAAACTGATAGTGATCTGGATGAATCGGAATATGCAGATATGCATCCTGTAAATCTATAGTAGACATATAATGCCCTTGTTGAACAAAAGGCAGGATAGTCCTTACAGTTACCATTTTGAATGTTGGTATCCTTACATAACGATTCAATATTTTTAGATCCAGAACTGGTCTGAAGGAATTTTCCTTCTTTGGTACAATGAAGAGATTTGAATAAAACCCCAGTCCCTGTTCCAGAACTGGAACTGGCAAAATTACTCCAGTCAACTCTAGATCTGAAACACATTTCAGAAATGCTTGAGCCTTCGCTGGGTTTACTGGGACACGGGAAAGAAAAAATCTCTTTGCAGGAGGCCTTATCTTGAAGCCAATTCTGTACCCTTCTGAAACAATGTTCTGAATCCAAAGATTGTGAACGGAATTGATCCAAATTTCTTAGAAAAAACGTAATCTGCCCCCTACCAGCTAAGCTGGAATGAGGGCCGCACCTTCATATGGATTTAGGAGCTGGCTTTGATTTTCTAAAAGGCTTGGATTTATTCAAGACTGGAGATGGTTTCCAAACTGATACCGCTCCTGAGGATGAAGGATCAGGTTTTTGTTCCTTGTTGTGACAAAAGGAACGAAAACGATCATTACCCTGGAAAGAAAGGGAAAGCAGAGTAGACTTAGAAGACATAACAGCATTCCAAGTCTTAAACCATAAAGCTCTTCTAGCTAAAATAGCTAGAGACATATACCTGACATCAACTCTAATGATATCAAAGATGGCATTACAAATAAAATTATTAGCATGTTGAAGAATAAAAATGCTATGAGAATTATGATCTGTTACTTGTTGCGCTAAAGCTTCTAACCAAAAGATGAAGCTGCAGCAACATCCGCTAAAGATATAGCAGGTCTAAGAAGATTACCTGAACACAAGTAAGCTTTTCTTAGAAAGGATTCAATTTTCCTATCTAAAGGATCCTTAAGGAAGTACCATCTGCCGTAGGAATAGTAGTACGCTTAACAAGAGTAGAGACAGCCCCATTAACTTTAGGGATTATGTCCCAAAACTCTAATCTGTCAGATGGCACAGGATATAATTGCTTAAAACGTTTAGAAGGAGTAAATGAATTACCCAAATTATTCCATTCCCTGGAAATTACTTCAGAAATAGCACTAGGGACAGGAAAAACTTCTGGAATAACTACAGGAGATTTAAAAACCTTATCTAAACGTTTAGATTTAGTATCAAGAGGACCAGAATCCTCAATTTCTAATGCAATTAGGACGTCTTTAAGTAAAGAACGAATAAATTTCATTTTAAATAAATATGAAGATTTATCAGCATCAACCTCTGAGACAGAATCCTCTGAACCAGAAGAACCATTATCAGAATCAGAATGATGATGTTCATTTAAAAATTCATCTGAAAAATGAGAAGTTTTAAAAGACTTTTTACGTTTACTAGAAGGAGGAATAACAGACATAGCCTTCTTAATGGATTTCAAAACAAAATCTCTTATGTTATCAGGAACACTCTGAGTATTAGATGTTGACAGAACAGCAACAGGTAATGTAACCGTACTAAAGGAAATATTATCTGCATAAACAGTTTGTCATGACAAAACAGTACAAACAACAGCTGGAGGAACAGATACCATAAGTTTACAGTAGATACACTTAGCTTTGGTAGCTCCAGCCCCAGGCAGCGATTTTCCAGAAGTATCTTCTGACTCAGTTTCAACGTGGGACATCTTGCAATATGTAATAGAAAAAACAGAATTTATGCTTACCTGATAAATTACTTTCTCCAACGGTGTGTCCGGTCCACGGCGTCATCCTTACTTGTGGGATATTCTCTTCCCCAACAGGAAATGGCAAAGAGTCCCAGCAAAGCTGGTCACATGATCCCTCCTAGGCTCCGCCCACCCCAGTCATTCGACCGACGGACAGGAGGAAATATATATAGGAGAAACCATATGATACCGTGGTGACTGTAGTTAGAGAAAATAATTCATCAGACCTGATTAAAAAACCAGGGCGGGCCGTGGACCGGACACACCGTTGGAGAAAGTAATTTATCAGGTAAGCATAAATTCTGTTTTCTCCAACATTGGTGTGTCCGGTCCACGGCGTCATCCTTACTTGTGGGAACCAATACCAAAGCTTTAGGACACGGATGAAGGGAGGGAGCAAATCAGGTCACCTAAATGGAAGGCACCACGGCTTGTAAAACCTTTCTCCCAAAAATAGCCTCCGAAGAAGCAAAAGTATCAAATTTGTAAAATTTGGCAAAAGTGTGCAGTGAAGACCAAGTCGCTGCCTTACATATCTGGTCAACAGAAGCCTCGTTCTTGAAGGCCCATGTGGAAGCCACAGCCCTAGTGGAGTGAGCTGTGATTCTTTCAGGAGGCTGCCGTCCGGCAGTCTCATAAGCCAATCGGATAATGCTTTTAAGCCAAAAGGAAAGAGAGGTAGAAGTCGCTTTTTGACCTCTCCTTTTACCAGAATAAACAACAAACAAGGAAGAGGTTTGTCTGAAATCTTTAGTAGCCTCTAAATAGAATTTTAGAGCACGGACTACGTCCAAATTGTGTAACAAACGTTCCTTCTTTGAAACTGGATTCGGACACAAAGAAGGTACAACTATCTCCTGGTTAATATTTTTGTTGGAAACAACTTTCGGAAGAAAACCAGGCTTAGTACGCAAAACCACCTTATCTGCATGGAACACCAGATAGGGCGGAGAACACTGCAGAGCAGATAACTCTGAAACTCTTCTAGCAGAAGAAATTGCAACCAAAAACAAAACTTTCCAAGATAATAACTTAATATCTACGGAATGTAAGGGTTCAAACGGAACCCCTTGAAGAACTGAAAGAACTAGATTTAGACTCCAGGGAGGAGTCAAAGGTCTGTAAACAGGCTTGATCCTAACCAGAGCCTGAACAAATGATTGAACATCTGGCACAGCTGCCAGTCTTTTGTGAAGTAAAACAGATAAAGCAGAGATCTGTCCCTTCAGAGAACTTGCAGATAATCCTTTCTCCAAACCTTCTTGTAGAAAGGATAGAATCTTAGGAATTTTTATCTTGTTCCATGGGAATCCTTTAGATTCACACCAACAGATATATTTTTTCCATATTTTATGGTAAATTTTTCTAGTTACAGGCTTTCTAGCCTGAATCAGAGTATCTATTACAGAATCTGAAAACCCACGCTTTGATAAAATCAAGCGTTCAATCTCCAAGCCGTCAGTTGGAGGGAAACCAGATTCGGATGTTCGAATGGACCCTGAACAAGAAGGTCCTGTCTCAAAGGTAGCTTCCATGGTGGAGCCGATGACATATTCACCAGGTCTGCATACCAAGTCCTGCGTGGCCATGCAGGAGCTATCAAGATCACCGAGGCCCTCTCCTGATTGATCCTGGCTACCAGCCTGGGGATGAGAGGAAACGGTGGGAATACATAAGCTAGGTTGAAGGTCCAAGGTGCTACTAGTGCATCTACTAGGGTCGCCTTGGGATCCCTGGATCTGGACCCGTAGCAAGGAACCTTGAAGTTCTGACGAGACGCCATCAGATCCATGTCTGGAATGCCCCATAATTGAGTTATTTGGGCAAAGATTTCCGGATGGAGTTCCCACTCCCCCGGATGGAATGTCTGACGACTCAGAAAATCCGCTTCCCAATTTTCCACTCCTGGGATGTGGATCGCAGACAAGTGGCAGGAGTGATCCTCCGCCCATTGAATTATCTTGGTCACTTCTTTCATCGCCAGGGAAGTCCTTGTTCCCCCCTGATGATTGATATATGCAACGGTCGTCATGTTGTCTGACTGAAACCTTATGAATTTGGCCTTTACTAGTTGAGGCCAAGCTCTGAGAGCATTGAATATCGCTCTCAGTTCCAGAATGTTTATCGGGAGAAGAGACTCTTCCCGAGACCATAGACCCTGAGCTTTCAGGGATTCCCAGACCGCGCCCCAGCCCACTAGGCTGGCGTCGGTCGTGACAATGACCCACTCTGGTCTGCGGAAGCTCATTCCCTGTGACAGATTGTCCAGGGTCAGCCACCAACGGAGTGAATCTCTGGTCTTTTGATCTACTTGAATCGTCGGAGACAAGTCTGTATAATCCCCATTCCACTGTCTGAGCATGCACAGTTGTAATGGTCTTAGATGAATTCGTGCAAAAGGAACTATGTCCATTGTTGCAACCATCAATCCTATTACTTCCATGCACTGCGCTATGGAAGGACGAGGAACAGAATGAAGTACTTGACAAGAGCTTAGAAGTTTTGATTTTCTGACCTCTGTCAGAAAAATCCTCATTTCTAAGGAATCTATTATTGTTCCCAAGAAGGGAACTCTTGTTGACGGGGACAGAGAACTTTTTTCTTTGTTCACCTTCCATCCGTGAGATCTGAGAAAGGCTAGGACGATGTCCGTATGAGCCTTTGCTTTTGACAGGGACGACGCTTGAATCAGGATGTCGTCCAAGTAAGGTACTACTGCAATGCCCCTTGGTCTTAGAACCGCTAGAAGGGACCCTAGTACCTTTGTGAAAATCCTTGGAGCAGTGGCTAATCCAAATGGAAGTGCCACAAACTGGTAATGCTTGTCCAGAAAAGCGAACCTTAGGAACTGATGATGTTCCTTGTGGATAGGAATATGTAGGTACGCATCCTTTAAATCCACGGTAGTCATAAATTGATTTTCCTGGATAGTAGGTAGGATCGTTCGAATAGTTTCCATTTTGAACGATGGTACCCTGAGAAATTTGTTTAGGATCTTTAGATCCAAAATTGGTCTGAATGTTCCCTCTTTTTTGGGAACTATGAACAGATTGGAATAAAATCCCATTCCTTGTTCTCTTATTGGAACTGGATGTATCACTCCCATCTTTAACAGGTCTTCTACACAATGTAAGAATGCCTGTCTCTTTATTTGGTTTGAAGATAATTGAGACCTGTGGAACCTTCCCCTTGGGGGTAGTTCCTTGAATTCCAGGAGATAACCTTGAGAAACTATTTCTAGCGCCCAAGGATCCTGAACATCTCTTGCCCAAGCCTGAGCAAAGAGAGAAAGTCTGCCCCCCACTAGATCCGGTCCCGGATCGGGGGCTATCCCTTCATGCTGTTTTGGTAGCAGTGGTAGGCTTCTTGGCCTGCTTACCCTTGTTCCAGCCTTGCATTGGCTTCCAGGCTGGTTTGGGTTGTGAAGTATTACCCTCTTGCTTAGAGGATACAGAATTAGAGACTGGTCCGTTTCTGCGAAAGGGACGAAAATTAGGCTTATTATTAGCCTTAAAAGACCTATCCTGTGGGAGGGCGTGGCCCTTTCCCCCAGTGATGTCTGAAATAATCTCTTTCAAATCAGGTCCAAATAATGTTTTACCTTTGAAAGGAATGTTAAGCAATTTTGTCTTGGAAGACACATCCGCTGACCAAGACTTTAGCCAAAGCACTCTGCGCGCCACGACAGCAAACCCTGAATTTTTCGCCGCTAATCTAGCTAATTGCAAAGCGGCATCTAAAACAAAAGAGTTAGCCAATTTAAGTGCTTGAACTCTGTCCATAACCTCCTCATACGAAGATTCTTTACTGAGCGATTTTTCTAGTTCCTCGAACCAGAAACACGCTGCCGTAGTGACAGGAACAATGCATGAAATTGGTTGTAGAAGGTAACCTTGCTGTAAAAAAATCTTTTTAAGCAAACCCTCTAATTTCTTATCCATAGGATCTTTGAAAGCACAACTATCTTCGATAGGAATAGTGGTGCGTTTGTTTAGAGTAGAAACCGCCCCCTCGACCTTGGGGACTGTCTGCCATAAGTCCTTTCTGGGGTCGACTATAGGAAATAATTTCTTAAATATAAGGGGGGGGGGCAAAAGGTATGCCGGGCCTTTACCACTCTTTATTTACTATGTCCGCCACCCGCTTGGGTATAGGAAAAGCCTCGGGGGGCACCGGAACCTCTAGGAACTTGTCCATCTTACATAATTTCTCTGGAATGGCCAAATTGTCACAATCATCCAGAGTAGATAACACCTCCTTAAGCAGTGCGCGGAGATGTTCTAATTTAAATTTAAATGTCACAACATCAGGTTCAGCTTGATGAGAAATTTTTCCTGAATCTGAAATTTCTCCATCAGACAAAACCTCCCTCATGGCCCCTTGAGATTGGTGTGAGGGTATGTCAGAACAGTTATCATCAGCGTCCTCTTGCTCTTCAGTGTTTAAAACAGAGCAATCGCGCTTTCTCTGATAAGTAGGCATTTTGGATAAAAGATTTGCTATGGAGTTATCCATTACAGCCGTTAATTGTTGCATGGTAATAAGTATTGGCGCACTAGATGTACTAGGGGCCTCCTGTGTGGGCATAACTGGTGTAGACACAGTAGGGGATGATGTAGTATCATGTTTACTCCCCTCATTTGAGGAATCATCTTGGGCAATATCATTATCTGTTGCATTAATGTCCTTACTTTGTTTGGACACTATGGCACAATTATCACATAAATTTAAATGGGGAGACACATTGGCTTTCATACATATAGAACATAGCTTATCTGATGGTACAGACATGTTAAACAGGCTTAAACTTGTCAACAAAGCACAAAAAACGTTTTAAAATAAAACCGTTACTGTCACTTTAAATTTCAAACTGAAAACACTTTATTACTGAATATGTGAAAAAGTATGAAGGAATTGTTCAAAATTCACCAAAATTTCGCCACAGTGTCTTAAAGCATTAAAAGTATTGCACACCAAATTTCAGAGCTTTAACCCTTAAATTAACGGAACCGGAGCCGTTTTTACATTTAACCCCTATACAGTCCCAGAATGAGGCTCTGTCTATAACTAGAGAGGCCCCCATCTGAAAAAGGTGTCCAACACAGTGCCTGCCGTTTTTCTAAACGTTCCCCAAGATTATAATACCAATAATTAGTTAGAATCTGCATAATATGCCTAGTAAAGCAATTGTTTTAGCCCAGAAAAATGTCTACCAGTTTTTAAGCCCTTTTTGAAGCCCTTTATTCTTTTATGTTTAACTAAGAAAATGGCTTACCGGTCCCCATGAGGGCAAATGACAGCCTTCCAGCATTACATGGTCTTGTTAGAAATATGGCTAATCATACCTTAAGCAGAAAAGACTGCTAACTGTTTCCCCCAACTGAAGTTACTTCATCTCAACAGTCCTGTGTGGAAACAGCAATCGATTTTAGTTACTGTCTGCTAAAATCATCTTCCTCTTACAAACAGAAATCTTCATCCTTTTCTGTTTCAGAGTAAATAGTACATACCAGCACTATTTTAAAATAACAAACACTTGATAGAAGAATAAAACTACATTTAAACACCAAAAAACTCTTAACCATCTCCGTGGAGATGTTGCCTGTGCAACGGCAAAGAGAATGACTGGGGTGGGCGGAGCCTAGGAGGGATCATGTGACCAGCTTTGCTGGGACTCTTTGCCATTTCCTGTTGGGGAAGAGAATATCCCACAAGTAAGGATGACGCCGTGGACCGGACACACCAATGTTGGAGAAAACAACATATAAAGCAAAATTGATCAAATTCCTTAAATGACAGTTTCAGGAATAGGAAAAAAATACCAGTGAACAAGCTTCTAGCAACCAGAAGCAATAAAAAATGAGACTTAAATAATGTGGAGACAATAGTGACGCCCATATTTTTTTAGCGCCAAAATGACGCCCACATTATTTGGCACCTAAATGCTTTTGGCGCCAAAAATGACGCCACATCCGGAACGCCGACAATTTTGCCGCAAAATTACGTCACAAATGACGCAACTTCCGGCGACACGTATGACGCCGGAAACAGAAAAAAAATGTTTGCGCCAAAAAAGTCTGCGCCAAGAATGACGCAATAAAATGAAGCATTTTCAGCCCCCGCGAGCCTAACAGCCCACAGGGAAAAAGTCAAATTTTTAAGGTAAGAAAAAAATTGATTTATTCATATGCATTATCCCAAATATGAAACTGACTGTCTGAAATAAGGAATGTTGAACATCCTGAGTCAAGGCAAATAAATGTTTGAATACATATATTTAGAACTTTATAAATAAAGTGCCCAACCATAGCTTAGAGTGTCACAGAAAATAAGACTTACTTACCCCAGGACACTCATCTACATGTTGTAGAAAGCCAAACCAGTACTGAAATGAAAATCAGCAGAGGTAATGGTATATAAATAAGAGTATATCATCGATCTGAAAAGGGAGGTAAGAGATGAATCTCTACGACCGATAACAGAGAACCTATGAAATAGACCCCGTAGAAGGAGATCATTGAATTCAAATAGGCAATACTCTCCTCACATCCCTCTGACATTCACTGCACGCTGAGAGGAAAACCGGGCTCCAACCTGCTGCGGAGCGCATATCAACGTAGAATCTAGCACAAACTTACTTCACCACCTCCATAGGAGGCAAAGTTTGTAAAACTGATTTGTGGGTGTGGTGAGGGGTGTATTTATAGGCATTTTGAGGTTTGGGAAACTTTGCCCCTCCTGGTAGGAATGTATATCCCATACGTCACTAGCTCATGGACTCTTGCTAATTACATAAAAGAAAAATCGATTTCTCCCTCAGTGTAGCTACTATCAG
The DNA here is from genome assembly GCF_027579735.1 of Bombina bombina. Taxonomy (NCBI): domain Eukaryota; kingdom Metazoa; phylum Chordata; class Amphibia; order Anura; family Bombinatoridae; genus Bombina; species Bombina bombina. The sequence goes on along the minus strand of NC_069499.1, from coordinate 1,465,833,708 downwards.
ACCTCAAAATATTTTCTACTGCAGAAATACCGCTAGTGTGTTTAATGGAAGTGTACAAGCTAGACAAATCAAGTGAAAATAATATACATTTCTCACCAACATAGCCAAGATCCTTTAGATTTAACAAAAAATCATTTGTATCTTTCATAAGTAGTAGTTTTTTAATTAGTGGCTGTAATACCTTGTCTAAAAACATTGCAATAGATGAAAAAACAGACCCAATGCCAGCCACAATCGGGCACCCTGGAGGTTTTGCTTTAGCCTTGTGTATCTTTGGTAATATGATAATATCTGTATTTTTCTTAAAGGGACATAATACTCATATGCTAAATCACTTGAAACTGATGCAGTATAACTGTAAAAAGCTGACAGGAAAATATCACCTTAGCATCTCTATGTAAAAAAGGAAGATATTTTACCTCACAATCTCCTCAGCTCAGCAGAGTAAAATCTGTGTAAAAAGTTATACTCAGCTGCTGCCCAGCTGCAGGTAAAAAAATAAATAAATGAAGAAATGAACAGCAGCCAATCAGCAGTGCTGAGGTCATGAACTCTTTTACTGTGATCTCATGAGATTTCACTTAAAACTCATGAGATTTCATAGTAAACTTCCTTAAACTGAATAGGGAAATAACATGAGTGCACAAGGCTCAATCCTTTGGCTGTCCTGGGATAGACATACTGATTTACTGCTTAGAAGTCCTTTACAATGGGATGTGGTTACTGAGGAACTTTTGAGGTAAAATATCTTTCTTTTTTACATAGAGATGTTCAGGTAATATTTTCTAGTCAGCTTTTTACAGCTATGCTGCATCACTTTCAAGTGTTTCAACATTTGGGTATCATGGCCCTTTAAGAGACTGGATTGCTATCTTATATTTTCTGTTTTTTGTACAAGTTTTTTCTTCGTCTCCCTTTTGAAAAGATTCTCAACCTCTCGTTGTACCAAGCTCATATATGTAGCTGTGCTATGTGTAGTGGCCGGTGTGAATGTGCTTTTTTGGATATCCCATATTCCTTAGTGTCTTTACATTTTATATTATTTGTTTCAATGCTAGTGCTAGGTGAATAATTAGTATCTCTTTGCATTGAAAAATATATTTTTAATTTTAACTTTCTAAAAAATCTTTGCAGGTCCTGATGGATCATGAATTCATTACAAAAGTCATCCAAACAATACGACAAACCTTTGTTTAAAACTAAGGGTTCTTCCTCTGTTAAAATATATTGAGAAAGACAGTGTACCAAATTGTCATTTAGTGCATTTAATTCAATTTGTTATGCAGTAACTAAACATTCATGTGATAAACGTGTACAATTTCTCCCATATTTTTTTATTTTATCGAGAGAAATGCAATATCCTAGTTCACTCTCTATTATATTTGGGAGAATATTATTTAAATCCCCAACAAAAATATTTGGCTGTTAAAAATGGCATTTCCCAGTAGCCAATCAGACACGCTCCGTGGAGCGTATCCAAAAAGGTTCACAAATGATCAGAATAAAAAGGGGTGTATCACAAAATATAACCTCATGCAAGGAAAAAAAAGGTCTTTTTTGTGTGCTAAAATTTTGACTGATAACTTTGCTGCCTTTATGGGACACAGTCACTATAAGCACAATTGGGCTACCTTTTCATCCATATTGCAAAATACCACTCTTAACTTATGAGGTGAACTTCAATTTTATCTGGTAACGTATGAAAGGTTATTTCATACTTTTATATTTAAATCAAAGGTATTTTGTTGCTACAGTTTAATTAAAGCTGGCGATTTAAGAGGGCACTTTGTATTTTAAGTTATATCCATAGTCCTGTGTAAATTAGAACCAGTCATCTTTCAATGCTAAATAATCTTGTTTGCTAGATAAAGTTTTTTTTGTTTGTATTTTAATCCTTAAGTCAGGCTTATTATTGCAGTTAAATTTCTCTGTTGTATTAAGTTATTTGTAGCTATTGTGATATATTTTAAAACTTATTTTATTGTAGCTAAATAAGAGGTTATTTCAGCTCAGATAAATTGGCATATAAATTGGATGTTAAAGTATTTTTGTTATACTGTTTAACTAAACACTGTTAAAGGGACAGTCTACACCAGAATTGTTATTGTTTTAAAAGATAGATAATCCCTTTTTTACCCATTCACCAGTTTTGCATAACCAACACAGCTATATTTATATATTTTTTTACCTCTGTGATTATCTTGTATCTGAGCCTCTGCAAACTGCCCCTTTTTTCAGTTCTTTTGACAGACTTGCAGTTTAGCCAATCAGTGATAGCTCCCAGGTAACTTCACGTGCATGAGCACAGTGTTATCTATATGAAATTCATGAACTAACACCCTCTAGTGGTGAAAAACCTGTTAAAATGCATTCTTAAGAGGCGGCCTTCAAGGTCTAAGAAATTAGCATATGAACCTCCTAGGTTAAGCTTTCAACTAAGAATACCAAGAGAACAAAGCAAAATTGGTGATAAAAGTAAACTGGAAAATGGTTTAAAATTACATGCGCTATCTGAATCATGAAAGTTTATTTTGGACTAGACTGTCCCTTTAAGCTAACGGTCCATACTCTGGTATTTTATTGCGATTCATTGTGAGTAAAGTTAATTTTAAAGGTATATCTTTTATGATCTTTGTAAAGAATGTTATAACAGCATAAGTGCGTATAGTCGATTCATAATCTAATCTCTTTTCTATATAAATATATTTCAATGTGTTTACAAATTTAACTAATCTCAAGAATTTAGGAATAAATATTAATTTCAATTGTTTCATATATACATTTTAATTGGAGGTTGTTTTAAAGAAATAACAAATAAATTGTATTATAACCCTGGTATATACTGACATTCTGCAGTAGAAAATATTTTGAGGTCTGATAGTAACTACAATGAGGGAGAAATCAATTTTTTGATACTCCGAATATGAGCGAAATTGTAACTGAATATTTGGATTTGGCAATTATCATCCGGACAATGTATTCAAGGCCATTCCAAAAAGTCAGTTCACAAGGGTGAAACGTATAGTCTCAGTCAACAGTAAATATAGATTGGAAGACATGGTGAACAAATTTATCACCAGAAATTATCCCAACTCTGATTGCAGAACAGCTTAATGTAGTGACCAATGAGAATAAACAAATTAAGAAAGAAAAATATCAGGAAGGAAATAATTATATTTGTGACCCAGTTTAATAGACTAAGTCGAAAAATCACAGGTATAATGAAGAAACAATGGCATATTTTGAGGGAATGTAACCCACAGGTCAATGAATTCAAATTGCGCCCAATGGTAACCTATAGGAGGAATCAAAGCATTAAAGATATTTTAGTAAATACCGACATAGGTAGTGGTAAGCAAAGTATACAGAGAACAATAGGCACAAAAATAAGTGGATGCTATCCATGTCTTAATTGCAGTAACTGCAGCTCAATGATAAAAGGTGAATATTTTCATCATCCAATAAATGGAAAAATGTTTTGTATTAATAAATACTTAACATGCAGAGCGACTTATTCCATCTATATAATCAAATGTCCTTGTGGACTTATTTACATAGGTGAGACCTGTAGGGAGGTAAGGGAGAGGATAACGGAACATAAATCTAATATCAGATGCAACAATAAAGATGCACCTTTATCCTCTCACTTCTTCTCTATGGGTCATAATTTAAGCCAGTTAAGGTTCCAACAAGAAGATAGACCAAGAAGGGGAGGGGACAGGGAGCATCTTCTAAAAATCAGAGAGATGTTCTGGATTTTAAATTAGAGGCCCTTACCCCTAAAGGTATGAATAAAGACTATGATTGGAGCCTGTTCCTTTAAATCAAATTATTTTCTTTAATTAGTTGTCTTACATTTTAGCTGAACCAGCTTACTCCTATTTCTCTTTCATTTTAGATTAATCTGTTATGTGCAATAACTCCTCTTTTAATTGTATATGTGCGTTTTATAATGTAAATATAACACACTGTTCTCGTGAAACCATCTGCAAGAAAAAAACATAATTTATGCTTACCTGATAAATTTATTTCTCTTGTAGTGTAGTCAGTCCACGGGTCATCCATTACTTATGGAATATATATCTCTTCCTAACAGGAAACTGCAAGAGGATCACCCAGCAGAGCTTGCTACATAGCTCCTCCCCTCACATGTCATATTCAGTCATTCGACCAAAGCAGACGAGAAAGGAGAAACCATAGGGTGCAGTGGTGACTGGAGTTTAATTAAAATTTAGGTCTGCCTTAAAGACAGGGCGGGCCGTGGACTGACTACACTACAAGAGAAATACATTTATCAGGTAAGCATAAATTATGTTTTCTCTTGTTAAGTGTAGTCAGTCCACGGGTCATCCATTACTTATGGAATACCAATACCAAAGCTAAAGTACACGGATGAAGGGAGGGACAAGGCAGGAACATTAAACAGAAGGAACCACTGCCTGAAGTACCTTTCTCCCAAAAATAGCCTCCGAAGAAGCAAAAGTGTCAAATTTGTAAAATTTTGAAAAGGTGTGAAGCGAAGACCAAGTCGCAGCCTTGCAAATCTGTTCAACAGAGGCCTCATTTTTAAAGGCCTTTCAGGAGGCTGCTGTCCAGCAGTCTCATAGGCTAAACGTATTATGCTACGAAGCCAAAAAGAGAGAGAGGTAGCCGAAGCCTTTTGACCTCTTCTCTGTCCAGAGTAAACGACAAACAGGGAAGAAGTTTGACGAAAATCTTTAGTTGCCTGCAAATACAACTTCAGGGCACGGACTACGTCCAAATTATGCAAAAGTCGTTCCTTCTTTGAAGAAGGGTTAGGACACAGTGATGGAACAACAATCTCTTGATTGATATTCCTGTTAGTAACTACCTTAGGTAAGAACCCAGGTTTAGTACGCAGAACAACCTTGTCTGAATGAAAAATCAGATAAGGAGAATCACAATGTAAGGCAGATAACTCAGAGACTCTTCGAGCAGAGGAAATAGCCATCAAAAACAAAACCTTCCAGGATAACAGCTTGATATCAATGGAATGAAGGGGTTCAAATGGAACGCCTTGAAGAACATTAAGAACTAAGTTTAAGCTCCACGGCGGAGCAACAGTCTTAAACACAGGCTTAATCCTAGTTAAAGCCTGACAAAAAGCCTGAACGTCTGGAACTTCAGCCAGACGTTTGTGTAGAAGAATAGACAGAGCAGAAATCTGTCCCTTTAATGAACTAGCAGATAAGCCCTTTTCTAAACCCTCTTGTAGAAAGGACAATATCCTAGGAATCCTAACCTTACTCCATGAGTAACTCTTGGATTCGCACCAATATAAATATTTACGCCATATCTTATGGTAAATCTTTCTGGTAACAGGCTTCCTAGCCTGTATTAAGGTATCAATAACCGACTCCGAGAAGCCACGCTTTGATAGAATCAAGCGTTCAATCTCCATGCAGTCAGCCTCAGAGAAATTAGATTTGGATGTTTGAAAGGACCCTGAATTAGAAGGTCCTGTCTCAGAGGTAGAGACCACGGTGGACAGGACGACATGTCCACTAGGTCTGCATACCAGGTCCTGCGTGGCCACGCAGGCGCTATCAGAATCACCGAAGCTCTCTCCTGTTTGATCTTGGCAATCAAACGAAGAAGCATCGGGAATGGTGGAAACACATAAGCCATGTTGAAGACCCAAGGGGCTGTCAGAGCATCTATCAGCACCGCTCCCGGGTCCCTGGACCTGGATCCGTAACAAGGAAGCTTGGCGTTCTGGCGAGATGCCATGAGATCCAGATCTGGTTTGCCCCAACGAAGAATCAGTTGAGCAAAGACCTCCGGGTGAAGTTCCCACTCCCCCGGATGAAAAGTCTGGCGACTTAAAAAATCCGCCTCCCAGTTCTCTACGCCTGGGATGTAAATCGCTGACAGGTGGCAAGAGTGAGACTCTGCCCAGCGAATTATCTTTGAGACTTCCAACATCGCTAGGGAACTTCTGGTTCCCCCTTGATGGTTGATGTAAGCCACAGTCGTGATGTTGTCCGACTGAAATCTGATGAACCTCAGTGTTGCTAACTGAGGCCAAGCTAGGAGAGCATTGAATATTGCTCTTAATTCCAGAATATTTATTGGGAGGAGTTTCTCCTCCTGAGTCCATAATCCCTGAGCTTTCAGGGAGTTCCAGACTGCGCCCCAGCCTAGAAGGCTGGCGTCTGTTGTTACAATCGTTCAATCTGGCCTGCGAAAAGTCATCCCCTTGGACAGATGTGGCCGAGAGAGCCACCATAGAAGAGAATCTCTGGTCTCTTGATCCAGACTTAGTAGGGGGGAAAAATCTGAGTAATCCCCGTTCCACTGACTTAGCATGCACAATTGCAGCGGTCTGAGATGCAGGCGCGCAAATGGTACTATGTCCATTGCCGCTACCATTAAGCCGATTACTTCCATGCACTGAGCTACTGACGGGTGTGGAATGGAATGAAGGACACGGCAAGCATTTAGAAGTTTTGATAACCTGGCCTCTGTCAGGTAAATTTTCATCTCTACAGAATCTATAAGAGTCCCTAGAAAGGGAACTCTTGTAAGTGGTAATAGAGAACTCTTTTCCACGTTCACCTTCCACCCATGCGACCTCAGAAATGCCAGAACTATCTCTGTATGAGACTTGGCAGTTTGAAAACTTGACGCTTGTATCAGAATGTCGTCTAGGTACGGAGTCACTGCTATGCCTCGCGGTCTTAGTACCGCCAGAAGTGAGCCCAGAACTTTTGTAAAGATTCTTGGAGCCGTAGCTAATCCGAAGGGAAGAGCTACAAACTGGTAATGCCTTTCTAGGAAAGCAAATCTTAGGTACCGATAATGATCCTTGTGAATCGGTATGTGAAGGTAGGCATCCTTTAAATCCACTGTGGTCATGTACTGACCCTCTTGGATCATGGGAAGGATGGTTCGAATAGTTTCCATTTTGAATGATGGAACTCTTAGAAATTTGTTTAGGATTTTTAAGTCCAAGATTGGTCTGAAGGTTCCCTCTTTCTTGGGAACCACAAATAGATTTGAATAGAATCCCTGCCCGTGTTCCGTCCGCGGAACTGGGTGGATCACCCCCATTAGTAAAAGGTCTTGTACACAGCGTAGAAACGCCTCTTTCTTTATTTGGTTTGCTGATAACCTTGAAAGATGAAATCTCCCTCGTGGAGGAGAAGTTTTGAAGTCCAGGAGATATCCCTGAGATATGATCTCCAACGCCCAGGGATCCTGGACATCTCTTGCCCAAGCCTGGGCGAAGAGAGAAAGTCTGCCCCCCACTAGATCCGTTTCTGGATAGGGGGCCCTCTCTTCATGCTGTCTTTGGGGCAGCAGCAGGTTTCTTGGCCTGCTTGCCCTTGTTCCAGGACTGGTTAACTTTCCATCCCTGCCTGTAACGAGCAACAGCTCCTTCCTGTTTTGGAGCGGAGGAAGTTGATGCTGCTCCAGCCTTGAAGTTACGAAAGGCATGAAAATTAGACTGTTTGGCCTTTGATTTGGCCCTGTCCTGAGGTAGAGCATGACCCTTACCTCCCGTAATGTCAGCTATAATTTCTTTCAAGCCGGGCCCGAATAAGGTCTGCCCTTTGAAAGGAATATTAAGCAATTTAGATTTAGAAGTCACGTCAGCTGACCAGGATTTAAGCCATAGCGCTCTGCGCGCTTGGATGGCGAATCCGGAGTTCTTAGCCGTAAGTTTGGTTAAATGTACGACGGCATCAGAAACAAATGCGTTAGCTAGCTTAAGTGCTTTAAGCTTGTTCATAATTTCATCCAATGGAGCTGTGCGAATGGCCTCTTCCAGAGACTCAAACCAGAATGCCGCCGCAGCAGTGACAGGCGCAATGCATGCAAGGGGCTGTAAGATAAAACCTTGTTGAACAAACATTTTCTTAAGGTAACCCTCTAATTTCTTATCCATTGGATCTGAAAAGGCACAACTATCCTCCACCGGGATAGTGGTACGCTTAGCTAAAGTAGAAACTGCTCCCTCCACCTTAGGGACCGTCTGCCATAAGTCTCGTGTGGTGGCGTCTATAGGAAACATTTTCCTAAATATGGGAGGAGGGGAAAAGGGCACACCAGGTCTATCCCACTCCTTGCTAATAATCTCTGTAAGCCTTTTAGGTATAGGAAACACGTCCGTACACACCGGTACCGCATAGTATCTATCCAACCTACATAATTTTTCTGGAATTGCAACCGTGTTACAATCATTTAGAGCCGCTAATACCTCCCCTAGCAATATGCGGAGGTTCTCAAGCTTAAATTTAAAAATATAATTTATGCTTACCTGATAAATTCATTTCTCCTGTAGTGTAGTCAGTCCACGGGTCATCCATTACTTATGGGATTATATCTCCTCCCTAACAGGAAGTGCAAGAGGATCACCCAAGCAGAGCTGCTATATAGCTCCTCCCCTCTACGTCATACCCAGTCATTCGACCGAAACCAAACGAGAAAGGAGAAAACTATAGGGTGCAGTGGTGACTGGAGTTTAATTTAAAATTTAGACCTGCCGTAAAAAACAGGGCGGGCCGTGGACTGACTACACTACAGGAGAAATGAATTTATCAGGTAAGCATAAATTATATTTTCTCCTGTTAAGTGTAGTCAGTCCACGGGTCATCCATTACTTATGGGATACCAATACCAAAGCTAAAAGTACACGGACGACGGGAGGGACAGGCAGGATCTTTACACGGAAGGAACCACTGCCTGTAGAACCTCTCTCCCAAAAACAGCCTCCGAAGAAGCAAAAGTGTCAAATTTGTAAAATTTTGAAAAAGTGTGAAGTGAAGACCAAGTTGCAGCCTTGCAAATCTGTTCAACAGAGGCCTCATTCTTAAAGGCCCAAGTGGAAGCCACAGCTCTAGTAGAATGAGCCGTAATCCTTTCAGGAGGCTGCTGTCCAGCAGTCTCATAGGCTAAACGTATTATGCTACGAAGCCAAAAGGAGAGAGAGGTAGCCGAAGCTTTTTGACCTCTCCTCTGTCCAGAATAAACGACAAACAGGGAAGAAGTTTGACGAAAATCTTTAGTTGCCTGCAAATAAAATTTCAGGGCACGGACGACGTCCAGATTGTGCAGAAGTCGTTCCTTCTTTGAAGAAGGGTTAGGGCACAATGATGGAACAACAATCTCTTGATTGATATTCTTGTTAGTGACTACCTTAGGTAAGAACCCAGGTTTAGTACGCAGAACTACCTTGTCTGAATGAAAAATCAGATAAGGAGAATCACAATGTAAGGCCGATAACTCAGAGACTCTTCGAGCCGAGGAAATAGCCATTAAAAACAGAACTTTCCAAGATAACAGTTTAATATCAATGGAATGAAGGGGTTCAAACGGAACACCTTGCAGAACGTTAAGAACTAAGTTTAAGCTCCACGGCGGAGCAACAGTCTTAAACACAGGCTTAATCCTAGCCAAAGCCTGACAAAAAGCCTGAACGTCTGGAACTTCTGCCAGACGTTTGTGTAAAAGGATAGACAGAGCTGAAATCTGTCCCTTTAACGAACTAGCAGATAAACCCTTTTCTAAACCTTCTTGTAGAAAAGACAATATCCTAGGAATCCTAACCTTACTCCATGAGTAACTCTTGGATTCGCACCAATATAAGTATTTACGCCATATTTTATGGTAAATTTTCCTGGTAACAGGTTTCCTAGCCTGTATTAAGGTATCAATCACTGACTCCGAGAATCCCCGCTTTGATAGAATCAAGCGTTCAATCTCCATGCAGTCAGCCTCAGAGAAATTAGATTTGGATGTTTGAAAGGACCCTGAATCAGAAGGTCCTGTCTCAGAGGCAGAGACCATGGTGGACAGGACGACATGTCCACTAGATCTGCATACCAGGTCCTGCGTGGCCACGCAGGCGCTATTAGAATCATCGATGCTCTCTCCTGTTTGATCCTGGCAATCAATCGAGGAAGCATCGGGAAGGGTGGAAACACATAAGCCATGTTGAAGACCCAAGGAGCTGTCAGAGCATCTATCAGTACCGCTCCCGGGTCCCTGGACCTGGATCCGTAACAAGGAAGCTTGGCGTTCTGGCGAGACGCCATGAGATCCAGATCTGGTTTGCCCCAATGATGAAGCAGTTGGGCAAACACCTCCGGATGAAGTTCCCACTCCCCCGGATGAAAAGTCTGGCGACTTAGAAAATCCGCCTCCCAGTTCTCCACGCCTGGGATGTGGATCGCTGACAGGTGGCAAGAGTGAGACTCTGCCCAGCGAATTATATTTGAGACTTCCATCATCGCTAGGGAACTCCTTGTTCCTCCCTGATGGTTGATGTAAGCCACAGTCGTGATGTTGTCCGACTGAAACCTGATGAACCTCAGAGTTGCTATCTGAGGCCAAGCCAGAAGAGCATTGAGAACTGCTCTTAATTCCAGAATGTTTATTGGAAGGAGTCTCTCCTCCTGGGTCCATGATCCCTGAGCCTTCAGGGAATTCCAGACTGCGCCCCAACCTAGAAGGCTGGCGTCTGTTGTTACAATCGTCCAATCTGGCCTGCGGAAGGGCATCCCCTTGGACAGATGTGGCCGAGAAAGCCACCATAGAAGAGAATCTCTGGTCTCTTGATTCAGATTTAGCAGAGGGGACAAATCTGAGTAATCCCCATTCCACTGACTTAGCATGCACAATTGCAGCGGTCTGAGATGCAGGCGCGCAAAAGGTACTATGTCCATTGCCGCTACCATTAAGCCGATTACCTCCATGCACTGAGCCACTGACGGGTGTTGAATGGAATGAAGGACACGGCAAGCATTTAGAAGTTTTGATAACCTGTCCTCCGTCAGGTAAATTTTCATTTCTACAGAATCTATAAGAGTCCCTAAGAAGGGAACTCTTGTGAGTGGCAATAGAGAACTCTTTTCTACGTTCACCTTCCACCCATGCGACCTTAGAAATGCCAGAACTAACTCTGTATGAGACTTGGCAATTTGGAAACTTGACGCTTGTATCAGAATGTCGTCTAGGTACGGAGCTACCGCTATGCCTCGCGGTCTTAGTACTGCCAGAAGAGAGCCCAGAACCTTTGTAAAGATTCTTGGAGCCGTAGCTAACCCGAAGGGAAGAGCTACAAACTGGTAATGCCTGTTTAGGAAGGCAAATCTTAGATACCGGTAATGATCCTTGTGAATCGGTATGTGAAGGTAGGCATCCTTTAGATCCACTGTGGTCATGTACTGACCCTCTTGGATCATGGGTAAGATGGTTCGAATAGTTTCCATTTTGAACGATGGAACGCTTAGGAATTTGTTTAGGATCTTTAAGTCCAAGATTGGTCTGAAGGTTCCCTCTTTTTTGGGAACCACAAACAGATTTGAATAGAACCCTTGTCCGTGTTCCGACCGCGGAACTGGGTGGATCACTCCCATTAGTAAGAGGTCTTGTACACAGCGTAGAAACGCCTCTTTCTTTATCTGGTTTGCTGATAACCTTGAAAGATGAAATCTCCCTTGTGGAGGAGAAGCTTTGAAGTCCAGAAGATATCCCTGAGATATGATCTCCAACGCCCAGGGATCCTGGACATCTCTTGCCCAAGCCTGGGCGAAGAGAGAAAGTCTGCCCCCCACTAGATCCGTTTCCGGATTGGGGGCCCTCACTTCATGCTGTCTTAGGGGCAGCAGCAGGTTTTCTGGCCTGCTTGCCCTTGTTCCAGGACTGGTTAGGTTTCCAGCCCTGTCTGTAGCGAGCAACAGTTCCTTCCTGTCTTGGAGCGGAGGAAGTTGATGCTGCTCCTTCAGGGAATTCCAGACTGCGCCCCAACCTAGAAGGCTGGCGTCTGTTGTTACAATCGTCCAATCTGGCCTGCGGAAGGGCATCCCCTTGGACAGATGTGGCCGAGAAAGCCACCATAGAAGAGAATCTCTGGTCTCTTGATTCAGATTTAGCAGAGGGGACAAATCTGAGTAATCCCCATTCCACTGACTTAGCATGCACAATTGCAGCGGTCTGAGATGCAGGCGCGCAAAAGGTACTATGTCCATTGCCGCTACCATTAAGCCGATTACCTCCATGCACTGAGCCACTGACGGGTGTTGAATGGAATGAAGGACACGGCAAGCATTTAGAAGTTTTGATAACCTGTCCTCCGTCAGGTAAATTTTCATTTCTACAGAATCTATAAGAGTCCCTAAGAAGGGAACTCTTGTGAGTGGCAATAGAGAACTCTTTTCTACGTTCACCTTCCACCCATGCGACCTTAGAAATGCCAGAACTAACTCTGTATGAGACTTGGCAATTTGGAAACTTGACGCTTGTATCAGAATGTCGTCTAGGTACGGAGCTACCGCTATGCCTCGCGGTCTTAGTACTGCCAGAAGAGAGCCCAGAACCTTTGTAAAGATTCTTGGAGCCGTAGCTAACCCGAAGGGAAGAGCTACAAACTGGTAATGCCTGTTTAGGAAGGCAAATCTTAGATACCGGTAATGATCCTTGTGAATCGGTATGTGAAGGTAGGCATCCTTTAGATCCACTGTGGTCATGTACTGACCCTCTTGGATCATGGGTAAGATGGTTCGAATAGTTTCCATTTTGAACGATGGAACGCTTAGGAATTTGTTTAGGATCTTTAAGTCCAAGATTGGTCTGAAGGTTCCCTCTTTTTTGGGAACCACAAACAGATTTGAATAGAACCCTTGTCCGTGTTCCGACCGCGGAACTGGGTGGATCACTCCCATTAGTAAGAGGTCTTGTACACAGCGTAGAAACGCCTCTTTCTTTATCTGGTTTGCTGATAACCTTGAAAGATGAAATCTCCCTTGTGGAGGAGAAGCTTTGAAGTCCAGAAGATATCCCTGAGATATGATCTCCAACGCCCAGGGATCCTGGACATCTCTTGCCCAAGCCTGGGTGAAGAGAGAAAGTCTGCCCCCCACTAGATCCGTTTCCGGATTGGGGGCCCTCACTTCATGCTGTCTTAGGGGCAGCAGCAGGTTTTCTGGCCTGCTTGCCCTTGTTCCAGGACTGGTTAGGTTTCCAGCCCTGTCTGTAGCGAGCAACAGTTCCTTCCTGTCTTGGAGCGGAGGAAGTTGATGCTGCTCCTGCCTTGAAGTTACGAAAGGCACGAAAATTAGACTGTTTAGCCCTTGGTTTGGCCCTGTCTTGAGGCAGGGCATGGCCCTTACCTCCAGTAATGTCAGCGATAATTTCTTTCAAACCGGGCCCGAATAATGTCTGCCCTTTGAAAGGAATATTAAGCAATTTAGATTTAGAAGTCACATCAGCTGACCAGGATTTAAGCCACAGCGCTCTACGCGCTTGAATGGCGAATCCGGAGTTCTTAGCCGTAAGTTTGGTTAAGTGTACTACGGCATCAGAAATAAATGAATTAGCTAGCTTAAGGGCTTTAAGCTTGTTTATAATCTCATACAATGGAGCTGTGTCAAGGGTCTCTTCCAGAGACTCAAACCAGAATGCCGCCGCAGCAGTGACAGGCGCAATGCATGCAAGGGGTTGTAATATAAAACCTTGTTGAACAAACATTTTCTTAAGGTAACCCTCTAACCTTTTATCCATTGGATCTGAAAAAGCACAGCTATCCTCCACCGGGATAGTGGTGCGCTTAGCCAGAGTAGAAACTGCTCCCTCCACCTTAGGAACCGTCTGCCATAAGTCCCGTGTGGTGGCGTCTATTGGAAACATTTTTCTAAATATAGGAGGGGGTGAAAAACATAATTTATGCTTACCTGATAAATTCCTTTCTCCTGTAGTGTGGTCAGTCCACGGGTCATCATTACTTCTGGGAAATTAACTCCTCCCCAACAGGAAGTGCAAGAGGATCACCCAGCAGAGCTGCTATATAGCTCCTCCCCTCTACGTCACACCCAGTCATTCGACCGAGAACCAACGAGAAAGGAGAAGCCAAAGGGTGCAGTGGTGACTGGAGTATAATTTAAAAAATTTAGACCTGCCATAAAAAACAGGGCGGGCCGTGGACTGACCACACTACAGGAGAAAGGAATTTATCAGGTAAGCATAAATTATGTTTTCTCCTGTTAAGTGTGGTCAGTCCACGGGTCATCATTACTTCTGGGATACCAATACCAAAGCTAAAGTACACGGATGACGGGAGGGACAGGCAGGCTCTTTATACGGAAGGAACCACTGCCTGAAGAACCTTTCTCCCAAAAACAGCCTCCGAAGAAGCAAAAGTGTCAAATTTGTAAAATTTGGAAAAAGTATGAAGAGAAGACCAAGTTGCAGCCTTGCAAATCTGTTCAACAGAAGCCTCATTCTTAAAGGCCCAAGTGGAAGCCACAGCTCTAGTAGAATGAGCTGTAATTCTTTCAGGAGGCTGCTGTCCAGCAGTCTCATAAGCTAAACGTATTATGCTACAAAGCCAAAAAGAGAGAGAGGTAGCAGAAGCTTTTTGACCTCTCCTCTGACCAGAATAAACGACAAACAGGGAAGACGTTTGTCGAAAATCCTTAGTTGCCTGTAGATAAAATTTCAGGGCACGGACTACATCTAGATTGTGTAGAAGACGTTCCTTCTTCGAAGAAGGATTAGGACACAAAGATGGAACAACAATCTCTTGATTGATGTTCCTGTTAGTGACCACCTTAGGTAAGAACCCAGGTTTAGTACGCAGAACTACCTTGTCTGAATGAAAAATCAGATAAGGAGAATCACAATGTAAGGCAGATAACTCAGAGACTCTTCGAGCCGAGGAAATAGCCATTAAAAACAGAACTTTCCAAGATAACAATTTGATATCAATGGAATGAAGGGGTTCAAACGGAACACCCTGTAAAACATTAAGAACTAAGTTCAAACTCCATGGTGGAGCAACAGTTTTAAACACAGGCTTAATCCTGGCCAAAGCCTGACAAAAAACCTGAACGTCTGGAACCTTTGACAGACGTTTGTGTAAAAGAATGGACAGAGCTGAAATCTGTTCCTTTAAGGAACTAGCGGATAAACCCTTTTCTAAACCTTCTTGTAGAAAAGACAATATCCTAGGAATCCTAACCTTACTCCATGAGTAACTTTTGGATTCGCACCAATATAAGTATTTACGCCATATTTTATGGTAAATCTTTCTGGTAACAGGCTTCCTAGCCTGTATTAAGGTATCAATTACTGACTCAGAAAACCCACGTTTTGATAAAATCAAGCGTTCAATTTCCAAGCAGTCAGCTTCAGAGAAATTAGATTTTGATGTTTGAAGGGACCCTGGATCAGAAGGTCCTGTCTCAGAGGCAGAGACCAGAGTGGACAGGATGACATGTCCACTAGATCTGCATACCAAGTCCTGCGTGGCCACGCAGGCGCTATTAGAATCACCGATGCTCTCTCCTGTTTGATTCTGGCAATCAATCAAGGAAGCAACGGGAAGGCTGGAAACACATAAGCCATCCCGAAGGTCCAAGGTGCTGTTA
This sequence comes from Bombina bombina, assembly GCF_027579735.1. Taxonomy (NCBI): domain Eukaryota; kingdom Metazoa; phylum Chordata; class Amphibia; order Anura; family Bombinatoridae; genus Bombina; species Bombina bombina. The sequence continues at coordinate 1,465,818,316 of NC_069499.1, read as the reverse complement.
AGGCATCTATCAGGACCGCTCCCAGATCCCTGGATCTGGACCCGTAACAAGGAAGCTTGGCGTTCTGTCGAGACGCCATGAGATCTATCTCTGGTTTGCCCCAACGTCGAAGTATTTGGGCAAAGACCTCCGGATGAAGTTCCCACTCCCCCGGATGAAAAGTCTGACGACTTAGGAAATCCGCCTCCCAGTTCTCCACTCCCGGGATGTGGATTGCTGACAGGTGGCAAGAGTGAGACTCTGCCCAGCGAATTATCTTTGATACTTCCATCATCGCTAGGGAGCTTCTTGTCCCTCCTTGATGGTTGATGTAAGCTACAGTCGTGATGTTGCCGACTGAAACCTGATGAACCCCCGAGTTGTTAACTGGGGCCAAGCCAGAAGGGCATTGAGAACTGCTCTCAATTCCAGAATGTTTATTGGCAGGAGACTCTCCTCCTGAGTCCATGATCCCTGAGCCTTCAGAGAATTCCAGACAGCGCCCCAGCCTAGTAGGCTGGCGTCTGTTGTTACAATTGTCCAATCTGGCCTGCTGAATGGCATCCCCCTGGACAGATGCGGCCGAGAAAGCCACCATAGAAGAGAATTTCTGGTCTCTTGATCCAGATTCAGAGTAGGGGACAAATCTGAGTAATCCCCATTCCACTGACTTAGCATGCACAATTGCAGTGGTCTGAGATGTAGGCGTGCAAAGGCTACTATGTCCATTGCCGCTACCATTAAGCCGATCACCTCCATGCATTGAGCCACTGACGGGTGTTGAATGGAATGAAGGACACGGCATGCATTTTGAAGCTTTGTTAACCTGTCTTCTGTCAGGTAGATCTTCATTTCTACAGAATCTATAAGAGTCCCTAAGAAGGGAACTCTTGTGAGTGGAAAGAGAGAACTCTTCTTTTCGTTCATCTTCCATCCATGCGACCTTAGAAATGCCAGTACTATCTCTGTATGAGACTTGGCAGTTTGAAAGCTTGAAGCTTGTATCAGAATGTCGTCTAGGTACGGAGCTACCGAAATTCCTCGCGGTCTTAGTACCGCCAGAAGAGCACCCAGAACCTTTGTGAAGATTCTTGGAGCCGTAGCCAATCCGAATGGAAGAGCTACAAACTGGTAATGCCTGTCTAGGAAGGCAAACCTTAGATACCGGAAATGATCTTTGTGAATCGGTATGTGAAGGTAAGCATCCTTTAAATCCACTGTGGTCATGTACTGACCCTCTTGGATCATGGGTAGGATTGTCCGAATAGTTTCCATTTTGAACGATGGAACTCTTAGGAATTTGTTTAGGATCTTTAAATCCAAGATTGGCCTGAAGGTTCCCTCTTTTTTGGGAACCACAAACAGATTTGAGTAAAACCCCTGTCCATGTTCCGACCGCGGAACCGGATGGATCACTCCCATTAGTAAAAGATCTTGTACACAGCGTAGAAACGCCTCTTTCTTTAATTGGTTTGTTGACAACCTTGACAGATGAAATCTCCCTTTTGGGGGAGAGGATTTGAAGTCCAGAAGATATCCCTGAGATATGATCTCTAACGCCCAGGGATCCTGGACATCTCTTGCCCAAGCCTGGGCGAAGAGAGAAAGTCTGCCCCCCACTAGATCCGTTCCCGGATCAGGGGCCCTCGATTCATGCTGTCTTAGGGGCAGCAGCAGGTTTTCTGGCCTGCTTGCCCTTGTTCCAGGACTGGTTAGGTCTCCAGCCTTGTCTGTAGCGAGCAACAGCTCCTTCCTGTTTTGGAGCAGAGGAAGTTGATGCTGCTCCTGCCTTGAAATTACGAAAGGAACGAAAATTAGACTGTCTAGCCTTAGGTTTGGCTCTGTCTTGAGGCAGGGCATGGCCTTTACCTCCTGTAATGTCAGCGATAATTTCTTTCAAACCGGGCCCGAATAAGGTCTGCCCTTTGAAAGGTATGTTAAGTAATTTAGATTTAGAAGTAACGTCAGCTGACCAGGATTTTAGCCACAGTGCTCTGCGTGCCTGAATGGCGAATCCGGAATTCTTAGCCGTAAGCTTTGTTAAATGTACTACGGCATCTGAAACAAATGAATTAGCTAGCTTAAGTGTTTTAAGCTTGCTTGAAATCTCGTCTATAGTTATTGAGTCAAGAGTCTCTTCCAGGGACTCGGACCAAAAAGCGGCCGCGGCCGAGACAGACGCAATACATGCAAGGGGTTGCAATATAAAACCTTGTTGAACAAACATTTTCTTAAGGTAACCCTCTAATTTTTTATCCATTGGATCTGAAAAGGCACAGCTATCCTCCACCGGGATAGTGGTACGCTTAGCCAGAGTAGAAACCGCTCCCTCCACCTTAGGGACCGTCTGCCATAAGTCCCGTGTGGTGGCGTCTATTGGAAACATTTTTCTAAACACAGGAGGGGGGGGAAAGGGTACACCGGGCCTATCCCAATCCTTAGTAATTATCTCTGTAAGCCTCTTAGGTATAGGAAATACGTCAGTACTCGCCGGTACCGCATAGTATCTATCCAGCCTACATAATTTCTCTGGGATTGCAACGGTGTTACAATCATTCAGAGCTGCTAATACCTCCCCTAACAGTACACGGAGGTTTTCGAGTTTAAACTTAAAATTAGAAATGTCTGAATCCATCCTATTGGGATCAGAACCGTCACCTGCAGATTGAAGCTCTCCGTCCTCATGTTCTGCATACTGTGACGCAGTATCAGACATGGCCCTATTATTAACAGCGCACTCTGTTCTCACCCCAGAGTGATCACGCTTACCTCTAAGTTCTGGTAATTTAGACAAAACTTCAGTCATAACATTAGCCATATCCTGTAATGTGATTTGTAATGGCCGCCCTGATGTACTCGGCGCTACAATATCACGCACCTCCCGAGCGGGAGATGCAGGTACTGACACGTGAGGCGAGTTAGTCGGCATAACTCTCCCCTCGTTGTTAGGTGAATGATGTTCAATTTGTACAGATTGACTTTTATTTAAAGTAGCATCAATGCAATTAGTACATACATTTCTATTGGGCTCCACTTTGGCTTTAGCACATATAGCACAGAGATATTCCTCTGAGTCAGACATGTTTAACACACTAGCAATTAAACTAGCAACTTGGAAATACTTTTCAAAGCAATTTACAAATAATATGAAAAACGTACTGTGCCTTTAAGAAGCACAGAAAAAAAGTTACGACAGTTGAGTAATAATAAACCGGAGAAACTATAACATCAAATTCTTTCCGGTAAAACACAATTTTAGCAAAGGATTGCCCCCATTAGCAATGGATAACTAACCCTGAATAGCAGAGAAAATGTACAGAATATAAACGTTTTTATATCACAGTCAAAGCACAATCTCACAGGTCTGCTGTGAGTGATTACCTCCCTCAAACTAACTTTTGAAGACCCCTGAGCTCTGAAGAGACGAACCGGATCATGCAGGGAAGAAAACAGACTTGTGACTGAATTTTCTGATGCGTAGCAAAAGCGCCAAAATAGGCCCCTCCCCCTCACACACAACAGTGAGGGAGATCAGTAAACTGTCTTAAATTAAATAAAACGACCGCCAAGTGGAAAAAAACAGTGCCCAAACAATTTTTCACCCAGTACCTCAGATAATTAAACGATTTTAACATGCCAGCAAAAACGTTTAACATCAAATAAATGAAATGTCATTAGAAAGCCTGTTGCTAGTCGATCCCACTGCAAGTTAGGCTAAAGTCCTATGCATACAGTATTATCCCAGTGAAGTGCCATTCCCCAGAATACTGAAGTGTAAATATACATACATGACAGCCTGATACCAGTTGCTACTACTGCATTTAAGGCTGAGCTCACATTATATCGGTATGGCAGTATTTTCTCAGTCAATTCCATACTCAGAAAATAATATGCTGCTACATACCTCTTTGCAGGTTAACCTGCCCGCTGTCCCCTGATCTGAAGTTTACCTCACTCCTCAGATGGCCGAGAACAGCAAGATGATTTTAACTACGCCGGCTAAAATCATACAAAAACTCAGGTAGATTCTTCTTCAAATTCTACCTGAGAAGGAACAACACACTCCAGTGCTGTTTTAAAATAACAAACTTTTGATTGAAGGTATAAAACTAAGTATAATCACCACAGTCCTCTCACACATCCTATCTATTAGTTGGGTGCAAGAGAATGACTGGGTGTGACGTAGAGGGGAGGAGCTATATAGCAGCTCTGCTGGGTGATCCTCTTGCACTTCCTGTTGGGGAGGAGTTAATATCCCAGAAGTAATGATGACCCGTGGACTGACCACACTTAACAGGAGAAAAGGCACACCGGGTCTATCCCACTCCTTGTTAACAATTTCTGTAAGCCTTTTAGGTATAGGAAAAACGTCAGTACACGCCGGTACCGCAAAATATTTATCCAGCCTACATACTTTCTCTGGAATTGCAACCGTGTTACAATCATTCAGAGCCGCTAAAACCTCCCCTAGTAATACACGGAGGTTCTCAAGCTTAAATTTAAAATTTGAAATGTCTGAATCCAGTTTACTTGGATCAGATCCGTCACCCACAGAATGAAGCTCTCCATCCTCATGTTCTGCAAATTGTGACGCAGTATCAGACATGGCTCTATTATTATCAGCGCACTCTGTTCTTATTCCAGAGTGATCTCGTTTACCTCTAAATTCTGGCAGTTTAGATAGTACTTCAGTCATAACATTAGCCATGTCTTGCAAAGTGATTTGTATGGGTCGCCCTGATGTACTTGGCGCCACAATATCACGCACCTCCTGAGCGGGAGGGGAAGGTACTGACATGTGAGGAGAGTTAGTCGGCATAACTTCCCCCTCGTTGTCTGGTGATATATTTTTCACATATAAAGTTTGACTTTTATTCAAAGTAACATCTATACATTGAGTGCACAAATTTCTTTTGGGCTCCACATATTGAACAAACAGCTTCATCTGTGTCAGACATGTTTAAACAGACTAGCAATAAAACTAGCAAGCTTGGAAAAAAACTTTTAAATAAATTTACAAGCTATATAAACGACGCTACTGCGCCTTTAAGAAAACATAAAAATGTGACAGTTCAATTAACAATGAACCAAATATGTTAAAACAACCAAATTTTAACAGAAAATGTACAAAGTTAGCAGAGAATTGCACCCACAAGCAAAAGGATGATTAACCCCTTAATACCCAAAACGGATAACAGTTGAAATAATAAACATTTTTTATCACAGTCAAACACACTGTCACAGATCTGCTGTGACTGATTACCTCCCTCAAAACTAGTTTTGGAGACCCCTGGGCTCTGTAGAGACGTCCTGGATCATGGAGGAAGAAACAGGAAGACTGTGACTAAATTTTTACTGCGCAATAAAGCGCTAAAATAGGCCCCTCCCACTCATATTACAACAGTGGGGAAGCTCAGTAAACTGTTTTTATTCAGAAACAAACGACAGCCATGTGGAAAAATCATGCCCATAAAGTTTTATCACCAAGTACCTCAGAAAAAACGATTAACATGCCAGTAAAACGTTTTTTAAAAATGAAAATTATGAAGTGTTATTAATAAGCCTGCTGCTAGTCGCTTTCACTGCAGTGCAGGCTCAAATATTATTTTAATATAGACAGTATTTTCTTAGTGAAATTCCATTCCCCAGAAATACCTCAGAGTATACATACATACATATCAGCCTGATACCAGTCGCTACTACTGCATTTAAGGCTGCACTTACATTACATCGGTATTAGCAGTATTTTCTCAGTCAATTCCATTCCTTAGAAAATAATATACTGCACATACCTCCTTGCAGGTGGGCCCTGCATGCTATCCCCTGTTCTGAAGTTACCTCACTCCTCAGAATGGCCGAGAACAGCAAGTGGATCTTAGTTACGACCGCTAAGATCATAGACAAACTCAGGTAGATTCTTCTTCTAATGCTGCCTGAGAAGAAACAACACACTCCGGTGCTGTTTAAAATAAACTTTTGATTGAAGAAATAAAAAACTAAGTTTAACACACCACTAGTCCTCTCACACGTCCTATCTATTAGTTAGGTGCAAGAGAATGACTGGGTATGACGTAGAGGGGAGGAGCTATATAGCAGCTCTGCTTGGGTGATCCTCTTGCACTTCCTGTTAGGGAGGAGATATAATCCCATAAGTAATGGATGACCCGTGGACTGACTACACTTAACAGGAGAAATTAGAAATCTCTGAATCCAGTCTCCCTGGATCAGATCCGTCACCCACAGAATGAAGCTCTCCGTCTTCACGTTCTGCAAACTGTGACGCAGTATCTGACATGGCTCTCACCTCATCCGCGCGCTCTGTCCTTAACCCAGAGCTATCGCGCTTGCCTCTTAATTCTGGCAATTTAGATAATACTTCTGTCATAACAGTAGCCATGTCTTGCAAAGTGATTTGTAAGGGCCTCCCTGATGTACTTGGCGCCACAAAATCACGCACCTCCTGAGCGGGAGGTGAAGGTACTGACACGTGAGGAGAGTTAGTCGGCATAACTTCCCCCTCGTTGTCTGGTGATAATTTCTTTACATGTAAAGATTGACTTTTATTTAAAGTAGCATCAATGCAATTAGTACATAAATTTCTATTGGGCTCCACATTGGCCTTTAAACATAGTGAACAAAGAGATTCATCTGTGTCAGACATGTTTAAACAGACTAGCAATGAGACTAGCAAGATTGGAAATACTTTTCTAAATAAATTTACAAGCAATATAAAAAACGCTACTGTGCCTTTAAGAAGCACAAAAAGCTGTCACAGTTGAAATAACAATGAACCAAAACAGTTATAGCAACCAATTTTTCACAGTAAATGTATTAAGTTAGCAAAGGATTGCACCCACCAGCAAATGGATGATTAACCCCTTAATACCCAAAAACGGATTAACAATTTAATAATTAACGTTTTTTCTCACAGTCAAAACACACTGTCACAGGTCTCTGTGACTGATTACCTCCCTCAAAATGAATTTTGAAGACCCCTGAGCTCTCTAGAGACGATCTGGATCATGGAGGATGAAGTAGACAGATTGTGACTGAATTTTTACTGCGCAAAAAAGCGCTAAAATAGGCCCCTCCCACTCATATTACAACAGTGGGGAAGCTCAGAAAACTGTTTCTATGCAGAAAACAAAGATGGCCATGTGGTAAAAATCATGCCCCAATAAGTTTTATCACCAAGTACCTCACAAAAAACGATTAACATGCCAGTAAACGTTTTAAACATACATTTGAAAAGTTATGAATTGTTATTAATAAGCTGCTACCAGTCGCTTTTACTGCAGTTAAGGCTCATACATTATTTCAGTATTAACAGTATTTTCAGAGTCAATTCCATTCCTTAGAAAAATACATTCAGTGTACACACACTCATCAGCCTAATACCAGTCGCTATCACTGCATTTAAGGCTGAACTTACTTTACATTGGTATCAGCAGTATTTTCTCAGTCAATTCCATTCCTCAGAAAAATAATTACTGCACATACCTCATTTGCAGGGGGGCCCTGCATGCTATTCCCCTTCTCTGAAGTTACCTCACTCCTCAGATGAGAACAGCCAGTGGATCTTAGTTACGTCTGCTAAGATCATAGAAAACGCAGGCAGATTCTTCTTCTAATGCTGCCTGAGAATAAACAGCACACTCCGGTGCCATTTAAAATAACAAACTTTTGATTGAAGAAATAAACTAAGTTAAAAAACACCACAGACCTCTCACAGCCACCTATCTAGTTAGGCTGCAAGAGAATGACTGGATATGACATGTGAGGGGAGGAGCTATGTAGCAAGCTCTGCTGGGTGATCCTCTTGCAGCTTCCTGTTAGGAAGAGATATATATTCCATAAGTAATGGATGACCCGTGGACTGACTACACTTAACAAGAGAAAAGAAATGTACTATGATTTACATCCACAAGATGTCACTATTGTACATAAAATCCTCACATGAGAACAGGTAACAGGTGAAAGGTATAAAAGTCACAAACCTGCGTATAATTAAGTATACATGACTAAGGGCCTAAGACAGGCCTGAAACTTTGTATGTTTTTGTTCTCTGGACCCCATATGAAATAATAAAGGTATTTTTTATCTTGGAGGCTGGAATATACTTTTTGTTACTGGATTACAATTGGACTTGGCAAGTCCTGCATTCCGTGCCCCTCAAAAAAAAGATTGGTGTGCTGTTTTCCAAACCTTTTTGAAGACCCCAAAGATCCACAAGTCAGATTAAACACAGAGACCACTCCCATGGATGTAGAGATTGACAACTGAGGAAGTCTGCCTCCCAATTGTTCACCCCTGATATATGAATCACAGAGACTAGACAGGAATAGGTTTCTGCTCATAAGAGATTTCGAGACACCTCCATCATTGCTAGGGAACTATGAGTTCCCCCCTAATCATTGACATAAGCTACTGCTGTGACATTGTCTGTCTGGAAATGGAGATGAGACTCTTTTCAACAGAGGCCATGCTTGAAGAGCCCTGAAAACTGCACAAAGTTCTATAGCACTGATTGGTAACCTCACCTCTCGAGGATCCCAAACTCTCTGTTCTCTGAGAGATCCCCAAACAACTCCCAACCTGAGAGACTTGCATCTGTAGTGATCACAATCCAGGTAGGATGAGCAAAGAAAGAAAATTGATGATCCAGTCAGCAAGTTAGAGACTGACTCTCTACGACAGCCGAGTGTAATCTCTGCACCATTGACGCAACATACAAAGCTGAAAAGGCCTGCAATCATAAGACCTAGGACTTCCATACAAAGAGCAACTGAGTGAAACAAAAGAGACTGAAGGTTCAGACAAGATGACACCAGCTGTAACCATCTCTGCTCTGTTAGAGAAAGACACATGGAGACTGAAGCTATTAAAAATAAAAAGTTACTTTTCTGAGGAACCAAAGAACTTTTTAAAAAAATTGATCATTTAACCATGCTGTTGAAGAAAAGTCGGTTGGTGTGAGATTCTGCTAAAGACAAAAGGGCACCCAGAACCTTTGTGACAATTCTTGGACCTATAGCCACACCAAATGACAGAGCAACAAATTGAAAATGCCTGTCCAGCAAGACAGACCTCAAAACTAGAAATGTTCTTGGTGAATTGGACCATGAAGGAAGGCATCATCTAAATCTATTGTGGACATAAATCGACCTTGATAAACAAAAGGCCGGATAGTCTGAATAGTTTCCATAATGAAAGATGTAATCCATACAAACTTGTTCAGAGCTTTCAGATCCAGAACTGGTCTTAAAGTACCTTCCTTCTTTGGAACAATGAAAAGATTTTAATAAAACCACATCCCCTGTTCCTGCAAAGGAACTGGAACAATCACTCCAAAAGCTTTAAGATCTGAGACAAAAATCTTGAGCTTTTACAGAATTCCTTGGAACATTGGACAAAAAAAAAAAAAAAAAAAAAAAACTTCCTTTGGGAGGCCTTGTTCTGAATCCTATTTGATATTCCTGAGAAACGATATTCAAAACCCAGAGGTCTGGAACAGATTGAAACCAAGTCCCTGAAAGAGGCTTAAACCTACCCCCTATGCAAAAGAAGAATGCACAGCACTTCTGTATATTTTAGCAACAACTTGCTCTTTATTGAGGTGAAACTCCCAAAAAAATCAGCAATGTTTAGGGTCACATCAGACACTAGCATAATTAAGGGTCTGATGTAACTCAAAACATTGCTGATTGCTTTGGGAGTTTAACCTCAATAAAGAGCAAGTTGTTGCTGAAATATACAGAAGTGCTGTGTTCTTCTTTTGCATTGGATATCAGGAGGGGTGAGCTGGAGATCCCGTTGATTCGCAGGCACTCGGATGAAATTATAATCAGACTGGGTACTGCACTCATCACTGACTTTGTATTCTTTAATCTGACCCTTACCAGAACCTCTGGATTGGGGCCCTCACCTTCATGCAGTTTTGGTAGTAGGAATAGATTTCTTACCCCGCTTTGGCTTTTTTTTTTAGTTAGCACACGTTTTTCAGACCAAATCAGAGATGCCTTGCTTTTGAGCAGAGGCTTCAGCTTTCTGTTTCTTATTCTGACGAAATGAACGAAAATTATTAGAAGCTTTAATTTTTCCTCTAGACTTTGTCCTCAGGAAGAAAAGCCCCATCAACTCCAGTAACAGTAGATATTATAGAATCTAAATCAAAACCAAACAATTTATTTCACTGAAAGGAAAAAGATAATAATCTGGATCTTGACACCATATCAGAAGACCAGGATTTAAGTCATAAGGATATCCTGTCAAAAACATGTTTTTGACATTGATCTTCAAAATATCAAATGCATCACAAATAAAAGAATTGGCACTCTTGAGTAAATCCAAAAGATTTGCACTAGCAGAGTCATCAGGATAATATTCTGAAAGACTAAACAACCAGTAAGTAGAAGAAGCAGCCAAATCAGTAATAGTATATAGCTGCCCTGAGCAAATAGCCTGTATGTAAAAAAATTTTTTAACATAATTTGGTTATATTATGTGACTGTTTCACATACACAATTATTGTTGTGCTGCACTAAAGAGACAAATTTTAGCTATTTTGGTAAATCAACACGTTTTTTCTGGGAGCGATTTGGCGCACTCTAACACTATACAGTTGTATAGTTTCCCTGTGTATAAACAGATTCCGTTTAGTCTGCTGGTATAGTTTTTGGCTCAATATATCACTTTTACCAGATTGCACTGTAGCAATATTGTGTATAGTGGTTATCTGTTATATATAGTCAGTTAAATGTATATTATCTGCGTTCTTGTAAACTTGGTATTGTGCCCATCTGTTGATAACACAGCGCTGAACCAGATTACTGGCGCTAGTTAACAGACATCATTAAATAAAATGTATCATTTTGTAAGTGGTAATTTGACATTACAATGATTTCTATCTACTGGTAAGCATGCGACTCAGTTATAATCCAGCTCTGGTTAATTTATAATAGTAAAGACCTGTATGTGAAGGTATAGATATACTCTTACTCTCACTACTGTGTGATATATGAAAGGAGTATAGCATAGATTATTGCTGTGTGCTCTGAGTATCCTGCCCAGATCTGTATAAGCTCGTAGTACAACACTAAACCAGGATACTGGCATTATTTATCCAGCCCATTTAAATAAAATGTATTGTAGCGTAGCTAGTAGTCCAACGTTACACTTATATAAGTGAGCTCTTGGTATTGCCACTATGAGCGTGGAATAATGACTACTGTAATCAAATTGCTCACGGTGAGCATAGTGTAATAATTACTAGGACCGTTAATGTTTGCAGTTTGATCTAAGCGGAGGTAGACTCATGGGAGAGTCTCAACTGAGTTTAATCTAAAAGACAGCGTCCGTACTGCTGACGCATTTCTCCATGAGTGCTGCCGGCACTGGTGAGCTACAGTTCATTAAAGGGAACCATGAATGCCAACATGTACTGTGACATACTGAGGCAGAGCATGATCCCCTCCCTATGGAGACTGGGCCGCAGGTCAGTATTCCAACATGATAATGACCCCAAACACACCTCCAAGATGACCACTGCCTTGCTAAAGAAGCTGGGGATAAAGGTGATGGACTGGCCAAGCATGTCTTGAAACCTAAACCCTATTGAGCATCTGTGGGGCATCCTCAAACGGAAGGTGGGGGAGCGCAAGGTCTTTAACATCCACCAGCTCCGTGGTGTCATCATGGAGGAGTGGAAGAGGACTCCAGTGGCAACCTGTGAAGCTCTGGTGAACTCCATGCCCAGGAGGGTTAAGGCAGTGCTGGAAAATAATGGTGGTCACACAAAATATTGACACTTTGGGCCCAATTTGGACATTTCCAATTAGGGGTGTACTCACTTGTTGCCAACGGTTTAGACATTAATGGCTGTGTGTTGAGTTATTTTGAGGAGGGGACAGCAAATTTACACTATTATACAGGCTGTACACTCACTACTTTACATTGTAGCAAAGTGTCATTTCTTCAGTGTTGTCACATGAAAAGATATAATAAAATATTTATAAAAATGTGAGGGGTGTACTTACTTTTGTGAGATACTGTAATAATGGTAGAAAGGTGTTCAGGGGACTCAATTTCTTCGGTAGATTAAGGGACAAAATCAGACAACTCCATTTTAGCATATGGCAAATCAATGCAATGAACACTTTTTTTTTTTTATCCCCCCTCAAAAAGCTCTTGAGGAATGGATATCACTTACCCCCGCCTAAGTAGCTTTTAAATAAACTCACAGATACAATGGGTGCTAAGACGAACTGCAAAACAAAGCAGGAGACATAAACATCCAGAAGGCAGATAACGCTCATCAGAAAGTAATAAATGTGTGCAAAACAAACTAACAGCTACAAAGATTTTATTATATGTGCACATAGCCTAGGATGAACGTGCACCAACGCAACGTTGTGTCTAAAATGTTTAATAAATTATACTTACCAAAATACACTAATCCACAAGCAAATAAGCAAACCAATACTGAAACATATCAGCAGCTTTTAAGGATATGAGTATGGAGTAGATCCATATAGGGAGGCAAAAGACAAGTCCTTGCAACCAATTATGGAAGGTTTATGAAAAATTTCCCATGAGGTGAAAAAAGAATCACAAATCATACCCCATATACATCCCTCTGACAAGCATTGTACTCAGACTGTAAACCCCTTTCTCTGATGAAATGCAATTCTTTATTCTTCAACCACCTACAGCGGAGGCAAAATAAAGACTGAGGTATGTGTGAGGTGGGAGGGGTTTTATAGGGCTCTTGGGGTTTGGGAATCTTTGCCTCCTCCTAGTGGTAGAGAAGAGTAATTTCCAGGAGTAATGGATTGTGGACTCTCATCACCTATATGAAAGAAAGGTGAGTGGATATGGAATGCAGTGAAGAGTAAAATAGTGTTTAATATTATTTTTTTCGGCCTCTAGCTTGTGGCCACAGGTGAAGCTTTTAAGGTCACATAAAGTCTCTTAGTTAAGTGAAGCTTTCAAGGCCACATATTGGCTGTTATTTATCCATCACTACTTTAAAGATAATAGGTTGTTAATAGAGACTCATTAGCCTTTTGACTGGTTCATCTCTCAATAAACATATTCCCTGGACAATTAAACATTGCTGGTGCATATGTAGGATCTGTCTTACCAAGAGTAACTAATCCTTTCAACATGCTGCAGTAAGCTATTAATTCATAGTTTTGCATTGGCTAATTAAAAAACAGACTCATGCAACTTATTTGTTAATTAACAAATGATTACCATAATTTCAGTAACTTCTTCATTACAAGAGGTTAACGCTTTTAGGAGTTTCTTGCTACTGGGCATCATGATGTATTTGTGGTTTTCAGAGTACGCACAGGGACAATACTGCTGATTGTGCTTTCACAAAACAAAGAGGTTAAAGGTGATTATGGATAATTTCCTCATACAACTCCCTGCCTAATTAGAAAACCAAACTGTTTCTCAGGCTTTAAAGACAGTTAAAATTGTGAATTACAGGTCCCTAGCTGCCTGACTCCTGTCACAGAGACATAAAGGGAGAACAGCTTTTGGATAATTGATATTTCTGGCACACTAGCCGGGAAATGCTTGATATTTAAGGGGGGTTCCACAGCGCATGCTGCCTGTGTGTGATTTACACTGCGGGAAGCAGATATGATAATGCATACCTGCCTAATAATACACTTGCTGCTGTGAGGATTTATTAACCCATGCAACACTGACTGCGGACACTGTTAAAAAGGACTATTGTCGGTGAAACAGTCAAGGGTCAACATGTTAACAGAATATTTAAAATTGGATTACACTGCATAAAGAGCAATGAATGAAGATATTAGAATTGCACAGACATCTACATGAGTATGATAGCTCTTCAGCTTAAAAGTATTTAAACCCACTTTAGCAATGATGTTTTAGCCACTGTTCTTCCCAAAGCAATTCAGCTATAATGCAGCTGTAGGGACTTTAGCATATTAACTAATCTAGCACCCAACCAAAACTGTAAAACACCCCAGGCTCATAACTTACAGTCCCTAGTACATTACTTTATACAGACACTAATTTTAATGGGGAATCACAAAATGGAATACCATAGGTCCCTATACCACAGCCAATTTTAAATTGTATTACATAATTATATATATTTTTCTGTTTTTGGAGGGAATTTTTTTTTAAGTAAAAACATTTATATCTGTTTAAAGGGGTTTAACTCTAGTTTACAAAGCCCATTTGCCAAAAAGAAAATGCTCTAACAAATTATTATTGCTTTTAACCTACTTTGATCAGTGCTTTTTCAAAAGTATGAATTTGTTTTTCTTTTTGTTTTTTGTTTAATGTCTCTAACTAAATACATTGTTGCAGGATGTGCAAAGAATGATTTATTCTGCAAGAAGGAAAATTGTGTTCTTTTTTTTTAGAAATAAACAAGTGGCTTCTTTTCACTCTTAATTCTGTGCGTACCCACATTCATTTTAAGTATGTTGACATCTTTTGTAAACTACATTTGTTAATTCAATTACAAATCTTTGCTTTTCCTTCTTTTTTTTTTTTGCAAGAGAGGCATATATTCAATGCCCAAGTACTTCCAAGTGTTTTAAATATATTTTGGTTGCTATATGCTAATTGTACATCAAATAAATATAAAGAGACAGTAAAGTTAAAGGGACACTGTACCCAATTTTTTTCTTTCATGATTCAGATAGAGCATGACATTTTAAGCAACTTTCTAATTTACTCCTATTATCAAATTTTCTTCATTCTCTTGGTATCTTTATTTGAAATGCAAGAATGTAAGTTTAGATGCCGGCCCATTTTTGGTGAACCTGGGTTGTCCTTGCTGATTGGTGGATAAATTCATCCACCAATAAAAAAGTGCTGTCCAGAGTTCTGAAACCCCAAAAAAGATTAGATGCCTTCTTTTTCAAATAAAGATAGCAAGAAAACGAAGAAAAATTGATAATAGGAGTAAATTAGAAAGTTGCTTAAAATTGCACGCTGAATCACGAAAGAAAAAATTTGAGTTCAGTGTCCCTTTAAACTTTCACGTTTTAGAGCATGTCATTTCAAAAAACATAATTTATGTAAGAACTTACCTGATAAATTCATTTCTTTCATAGTGGCAAGAGTCCATGAGCTAGTGACATATGGGATATACTGTACATTCCTACCAGGAGGGGGCAAAGTTTCCCAAACCTCAAAATGCCTATAAATACACCTCCCACCTCACTCATAACTTTGTTTAACATTTAGCCAAGAAGTGTGGTGTAAAAAAAAAAAAAAGGAGTAAAAAGCATATAAAGAGAGTAACTGGAAAAAATAATGTGCTATATATAAAAAAAAATCATAACCACAAAAAAACGCGATGGGTCTCATGGACTCTTGCCTCTATGAAAGAAATTAATTTATTAGTTAAGTTCTTACATAAATTATGTAAGTGGCAAGAGTCCATAGTGACATATGGGATATAATACCATGGAAGTCCACGAGTCACTAGAGAGGGAGGAATAAAATAAAAACAGCTATTTTCGCTGAGAAATTAAATAAAAAAAATAATTAAGTTTTCTTAAAATATCAAAAAAACTCAAAACAAAAAGGCATCAGAATCAAACTGAGACAACTGCCTAAAGAACCTTTCTACCAACGGCTGCTTCCGAAGAAGCAAATACATCAAAATGGTAAAATTTAGTAAAAGTATACAAAAAAGACCAAGTTTGCAAATTTGATCAGCTGAAGCTTCATTCTTAAAAGGACCGTATACACCAATATTCATATAACTGCATGTTATAGACACTACTATAAAGAATAAGATTCACAGATACTGATAAAAATACAGTATAAAACTGTTTAAAAACTTACTTAGAAGCTCTCAGTTTAGCTCTGTTGAAAAGGTAGCTGGAAAGAACACTGCATATAAAAAGACCCTTTACATAAACCGGAGCAAGCTGGAGTAGGTATACGACGGTATTCTCCTCAATCTTTGGGGCTTGGTTAGGAGTCTGAAAATCAGAGCAATATTATTTAAAAATAAGCAAAACTATACATTTAAAAAAAACAAAAAAAACAACAACTTTATGGGCTATATAAATAGATCATCTACCAAACATTTATGCAAAGAAAAAAATGAGTGTATAATGTCCCTTTAAGAGGCCAAGAAGTGGCAATAGTAGAATGAGCTGTAATTCTCTGAGGCTGAGAATGCCTCGCCTTCAAATAAGCTTTGTGAATCAAAAATCTCAACCAAGAAGCCAGAGAAATAGCAGAAGTTTTCTGACCTTTCCTGGAGCCAGAAAAAAAATAACAAATAGACTAGAAGTCTTTCTGAAATCTTTAGTAGCCTCAACATAATATTTCAAAGCTCTTACCACATCCAAAGAATGTAAAGACCTTTCAAGAGTATTCTTAGGATTAGGACACAAGGAAGGAACAACAATTTCCCTATTGATGTTGTTAGAATTCACAACTTTAGGCAAACATTTAAACAAAATCCGCAAAACAGCTTAATCTTGATGGAAAATCAGATAAGGAGACTCACAAGAGAGAGCAGACAATTCAGAAACTATTCTAGCAGAAGAGAAATAATACTTTCCAAGAAAGCAATTTAATGTCCAGAAAATGCATAGGCTCAAAAGGAGGAGCCTGTAAAGTTTTCAAAACCAAATTGAGACTCCAAGGAGGAGAAATAGATTTAAAAACAGGTTTGATATGAATCAAAGCCTGAACAAAACAGTGAATGTCAGGAAGTTTAGCAATCTTTCTATGAAATAAAACAGAAAGAGCAGACAAACCCTTATCCAAACCATCCTGAAGAAACTGTAAAATGCTAGGAATTCTAAAAGAATGCCAAGAATACTCATGAGTTGAACACCATGAAATATACGTTTTCCAAATACGCTAAGAAATTTTCCTTGAAACTGCTAATCACCGAGTCAGAGAAACCTCTATGACTAAGTACTAAGCGTTCAATTTCCATGCCATCATATTTAGAGATTTTAGATCATGATGGAAAAACGGTCCCTGAGACAGAAGGTCTGGCCTTAAAGGAAGTGGCCAAGGCTGGCAACTGGACATCTTGACAAGGTCCGCATACCAAAACCTGAGAGGCCAAGCTGGTGCTATCAGAAACACATAAGATTGTTCTGTTATGATCTTGGAGATCACTCTTGGAAGAAGAACCAGAGGCAGAAAAATATAAGCAGGTTGGGAAGACCAAGGAACTGCTAGAGCATCCAACATCTCCGCCCGAGGATCCTTGGACCTGGAAAGGTATCTTGGAAGCTTCTTGTTCAAACGTGAGGCCATTAGATCTATTTCTGGAGAACCCCACATCTGTACCAATTTAAAAAATACATCTGGATGGAGAGACCACTCTCCCAGATGTAAAATCTGACGACCGAGATAATCCACTTCCCAAATGTCTACTCCTGGGATATGAATCACAGAAATTTGACAAGAGTTGGATTCCGCCCAAGAAAGTATCAGAGATACTTCTTTCATTGCTGAAGGACTGCAAATCCCCCCTTGATGATTGACATATGCCACTGTAGTGACATGGTCTGTTTGAAATTGAATGTAAAGTTCTCTCTTCAATAGAGGACAGGCCTGAAGAGCTCTGAAAATAGCACAGAGTTCTAAAATTTTGATTGGTAACCTTGCCTCCTAAGGTTCCCAAACCCCTTGTGCTGTCAGAGACCCCAGACAGCTCACCAACCTGAAAGACTTGCATCTGTTGTGATCACAGTCCAGGAAGGACGAACAAAAGAGGCCCCTTAAACAATAAGGTGATGGTTTAACCACCAAGCTAGAGTGTGTTGAATGTTTGGATTTAAGTACATCAACTGCACCATTGGTGCAACATGCAAAGCTGTAGAGGTCTCATATGAAAACGAGCAAAGGGGGTCGTGTCCGATACTGCAGTCATGAGACCTAAAACTGGGACAATGAACAGATTTTAATAAAAATGGAACAATCGCCTCTGAAAGCTCTAGATCTGAAACACTATTCAGAAAAGCCTGAGCCTTCACAGAGTTTGTTAGAACATGGTAAAGAAAGAATCTTCCCATGGGAGGTCTTATTCTGAATCCTATTCGATACCACTGAGAAGCAATATCCTGAAAATACTGATTTTGGCAAGAATCTCCCCAAATGTCCTGACACAATTTCAATCTGCCCCCCATCAGTTGAACCGGTTTGAGGGCTGTTCCTTCATGCAGTTTTAGGGGCTGTATTTGTTTTTTTTTTCTAAGGCTTGGATTTATTCCAGTTCGTAGATGGTCTCCAATTGGAACCAGAGGGCTTAGGGGAAAGAGTGGTTTTGCGTTCTTTAGTTTGACGAAAGAAACTAAAACGATTGGGAGCTTTAAATTTACCCTTAGATTACTTATCTTGGGGCAGAAAAACTCCCTTACCACCAGTGATAGTGGATATAATAGAATCCAATTGAGAACCAAATAAATTACTACCTTGAAAAGATAAAGAAAGTAAATTTATGCTTACCTGATAAATTAATTTCTTCTGCTAACAGGAAGTGGCAAAGAGCACCACAGCAGAGTTGTATATATAGCTCCTCCCTTAGCTCCACCCCCCAGTCATTTGACCGAAGGTACAGGAAGAAAAAGGAGAAACTAAAAGGTGCAGAGGTGACTGAAGTTTAAAATCAAAAAATATAATCTGTCTTAAAATGACAGGGTGGGCCGTGGACTTGTCGTACCATAGAAGAAATTAATTTATCAGGTAAGCATAAATTTACTTTTCTTCTATAAGGTACGACGAGTCCACGGATTCATCCTTTACTTGTGGGATACAATACCAAAGCTACAACAGACGCTCCTTCCTAGAGGAAGGATTAGGACACAGAGAAGGAACAACAATTTCCTGATTGATATTCCTATTAGTAACAACCTTAGGAAGGAATCCAGGTTTGATACGCAAAACCACCTTATCAGCATGGAAAACAAGATAAGGCGAGTCGCACTGCAACGCAGATAGTTCAGAAACTCTTCGAGCCGAAGAGATAGCAACTAAAAACAGAACTTTCCAAGATAGAAGCTTAATATCTATGGAATGCATAGGTTCAAACGGAACCCCTTGAAGAACTTTAAGAACTAAATTCAGACTCCATGGCGGAGCAACAGGTTTAAACACAGGCTTGATTCTAACTAAAGCCTGGCAGAACGACTGAACGTCTGGAACATCTGCCAGACGCTTGTGCAGTAGAATTGATAAAGCAGATATCTGTCCCTTTAAGGAACTAGCTGATAGCCCCTTCTCCAATCCTTCTTGGAGAAAGGACAAAATCCTAGGAATCCTGATCTATGACCGACTCAGAGAAACCCCGCTTGGATAAAATCAAGCGTTTAATCTCCAAGCAGTCAGCCGCAGAGAAACTAGATTTGGATGCTGGAACGGACCTTGAATCAGAAGGTCCTGTCTCAGTGGCAGAGTCCATGGTGGAAGAGATGACATGTCCACCAGGTCTGCATACCAAGTTCTGCGTGGCCATGCAGGTGCTAACAAAATCACTGAAGCTCTATCCTGTTTGATTCTGGCAATCAAACAAGGAAGAAGAAGAAATGGTGGAGACACATAAGCCAGGTTGAATGACCAGGGTACTGCTAGAGCATCTATCAGTACTGCCTGAGGATCCCTTGACCTGGACCCGTAACAAGGAAGTTTGGCGTTCTGACGAGACGCCATCAGATCCAATTCTGGTGTGCCCCATTGCTAAATCAATTGTGCAAACACCTCCGGATGGAGTTCCCACTTCCCCGGATGAAAAGTCTGACGACTTAGAAAATCCGCTTCCCAGATCTCTACTCCTGGGATATAGATTGCTGACAGATGGCAAGAGTGAGTCTCTGCCCATCGATTATTTTGGTAACCTCTATCATCGCTAGAGAACTCTTTGTTCCCCTATGATGATTGATATATGCTACAGTCGTGATATTGTCCGACTGGAATCTTATGAATCTGGCCGAAGCCAGCTGAGGCCACGCTTGAAGCGCTTGAATATCGCTCTCAGTTCTAGAATATTTATCGGGAGGAGAGCCTCCTCCTGAGTCCACAAACCCTGTGCTTTCAGGGAATTCCAGACTGCACCCCAGCCCAATAGGCTGGCGTTCGTCGTCACTATGACCCATGCTGGCCTGCGGAAACACATTCCCTGGGACAGATGATCCTGTGACAACCACCAAAGAAGAGAGTCTCTGGTCTCTTGATCCAGATTTATCTGAGGAGATAAATCTGCATAATCCCCATTCCACTGTCTGAGCATGCATAGTTGCAGTGGTCTGAGATGCAAGCGAGCAAACGGAACTATGTCCATTGCCGCTACCATTAAGCCGATTACCTCCATACACTGAGCCACTGACGGCCGAGGAATGGAATGAAGAGCTCGGCAGGTGGTTAAAATCTTTGATTTCCTGACCTCCGTCAGAAAAAATTTCATGTCCACCGAATCTATCAGAGTTCCCAGGAATGGAACTCTTGTGAGAGGGATAAGTGAACTCTTTTTTACGTTCACCTTCCACCCGTGAGATCTTAGAAAAGCCAACACGATGTCTGTGTGAGATTTGGCTAGTTGGTAAGTCGACGCCTGAATTAAGATATCGTCCAGTTAAGGCGCCACTGCTATGCCCCGCGGGCTTAGAACCGCCAGAAGGGACCCTAGCACCTTTGTGAAAATTCTGGGAGCTGTGGCCAACCCGAAGGGAAGAGACACAAACTGGTAATGCTTGTCCAGAAAGGCGAACCTGAGGAACTGGTGATGATCTTTGTGGATAGGGATGTGTAGATACGGATCCTTTAAGTCCACGGTGGTCATATATTGACCCTCCTGGATCATTGGTAAAATAGTCCGAATGGTCTCCATCTTGAAGGATGGGACTCTGAGGAATTTGTTTAGGATCTTGAGATATAAAATTGGTCTGAAGGTTCCCTCTTTTTTGGGAACCACAAATAGATTGGAGTAGAACCCATGACCCTGTTCTGTTTTCGGAACTGGGCAGATCACTCCCATGGTATATAGGTCTTCTACACAGCGTAAGAACGCCTCTCTTTTTGTCTGGTTTACAGACAATTGAGAAAGATGGAATCTCCCCCTTGGAGGAGAATCTTTAAAATCTAGAAGATACCCCTGGGTTACGATTTCTAAGGAGTCCTGAACGTCTCTTGCCCAAGCCTGAGCAAAGAGAGAAAGTCTGCCCCCTACTAGATCCGGTCCCAGATCGGGGGCTACCCCTTCATGCTGTCTTGGTGGCAGCAGTGGGCTTCTTGGCCTGTTTACCTTTGTTCCAAGTCTGGTTAGGTCTCCAGGCTGACTTGGATTGAGTAAAATTCCCCTCTTGCTTTGCAGCAGGGGAAGAGGTAGAGGGACCACCTTTGAAGTTTCGAAAGGAACGAAAATTATTTTGTTTGGTCCTCATCTTATTTGTCTTTTCCTGAGGAAGGGCATGGCCTTTCCCTTCAGTGATGTCTGAAATGATCTCTTTCAGTTCAGGCCCGAATAGGGTCTTACCCTTAAAAGGGATGGCTAAAAGCTTAGATTTTGATGACACACCAGTAGACCAGGACTTAAGCCATAACACTCTACGCGCTAAAATGGCAAAACCTGAATTCTTTGCCACTAATTTAGCCAGTTGAAAAGCGTCATCTGTTATGAAAGAATTAGCTAGCTTGAGAGCCCTAATTCTATCCAGAATATCATCTAATGGGGTCTCAACCTGAAGAGCCTCCTCCAGAGCCTCAAACCAAAAACAAATGCAACCTTCGCACCAAACATATTCACGCCAAGAATGACACAATAAATAGAAGTATTTTGCGCCATCACTAGCCTAATTTTCCCATGAAAATTTAAAAAAAAAGGAAATTTATGCTTACCTGATAAATTGATTTCTTCTATGATACAACGAGTCCACGGATTCATCCTTACTTGTGGGATATTATCCTCCTGCTAACAGGAAGTGGCAAAGAGCACCACAGCAGAGCTGTATATATAGCTCCTCCCTCCTTTCTCTCCACCCCCAGTCATTCGACCGAAGGTATAGGAAGAGAAAAGAAAAGCTAAAAGGTGCAGAGGTGACTGAAGTTTTGAAAAAAAAAATATATCTGTCTAATATGACAGGGAGGGCCGTGGACTCGTCGTATCGTAGAAGAAATCAATTAATCAGGTAAGCATAAATTTCCTTTTCTTCTACTAGATACGAGTCCACGGATTCATCCTTACTTGTGGGATACAATACCAAAGCTACAGGACACAGATGAACGGGAGGGACAAGACAGATACCTAAACAGAAGGCACCACTGCTTGAAGAACCTTTCTCCCAAAAATAGCCTCAGAAGAAGCAAAAGTATCAAATTTGTAAAATTTGGAAAAAGTATGAAGGGAGGACCAAGTCTCAGCCTTACAAATCTGTTCAACAGAAGAATCATTTTTAAAAGCCCATGTGGAAGCCACCGCTCTAGTAGAATGAGCTGTAATTTTTTCAGGAGGCTGCTGTCCAGGATGATGCTTTTCAGCCAAAAAGAAAGAGAGGTAGCCGTAGCATTTTGACCCCTACGCTTTCCAGAATAAACAACAAATAAAGAAGATGTTTGACGGAAATCCTTGGTCGCTTTTAAGTAAAACTTCAAGGCAAGAACCACGTCCAAGTTATGTAACAGACGCTCCTTCTTAGAAGAAGGATTAGGACATAGAGAACAACAATTTCCTGATTAATATTGTTATTTGAAACAACCTTAGGAAGGAATCCAGGTTTAGTGCGCAAAACCACCTTATCAGAATGGAATATAAGATAAGGCGAGTGGCATTGTAACGCAGAAAGCTCAAAAACTCTTCGAGCAGAAGCGATAGCAACTAAAAACAGAACTTTCCAAGATAGAAGCTTAATATCTATGGAATGCATGGGTTCATACGGAACCACTTGAACATTTAGAACTAAATTCAAACTCGATGCCGGAGCAACAGGTTTAAACACAGGCTTGATTCTAACTAAAGCCTGACAAAACGTAGTAAGATTGACAAAGGAACTAGCTGATAATCCTTCTCCAATTCTTCTTGGAGAAAGGACAAAATCCTAGGAATCCTGATCTTACTCCATGAGTAGCCCTTGGATTCGCACCAATAAAGATATTTACGCCATATCTTATGGTAAATTTCAGGCTTTCGAGCCTGAATCAAGGTATCAATGACCGACTCAGAGAATCCCCGCTTAGATAAAATCAAGCGTTCAATCTCCAGACAGTCAGCTGCAGAGAAATTAGATTTGGATGTTGGAACGGACCTCGAATGAGAAGGTCCTGTCTCAGTGGCAGTTTCCACGGTGGCAGAGATGACATTTCCACTAGATCTGCATACCAAGTCCTGCGTGGCCACGCAGGCGCTATCAAGATTACCGAAGCCCTCTCCTGTTTTATTCTGGCAATCAGACGAGGTAGGAGAGGAAAAGGAGGAAACGCATAAGCCAGGTTGAACGACCAAGGTACTGCTAGAGCATCTATCAGTACTGCTTGAGGATCCCTTGATCTGGACCCATAACAAGGAAGTTTGGCATTCTGACAAGATGCCATCAGATCCAATTCCGGTGTGCCCCATTGATGAATCAATGCCGCAAACACCTCCGGATGGAGCTCCCACTCCCCCGGATGAAAAGTCTGACGACTTAGAAAATCCGCTTCCCAGTTCTCTACTCCTGGGATATAGATTGCTGATAGATGGCAAGAGTGAGTCTCTGCTCATCGAATTATATTGGAAACCACTATCATCGCTAGGTAACTCTTTCTTCCCCCTTGATGATTGATATAAGCTACAGTCGTGATATTGTCCGACTGGAATCTTATGAATTTGGCCGAGGCCAGCTGAGGCCACGCTTGAAGCGCGTTGAATATTGCTCTCAGTTCCAGAATATTGATTGGAAGTAGGGACTCCTCCTGAGTCCAAACACCCTGAGCCTTCAGGGAATTCCAGACTGCACCCCAGCCCAAGAAGCTGGCGTCCGTCGTCACTATGACCCATGCTGGTCTGCGGAAGAACATTCCCTGGGACAGATGATCCTGTGACAACCACCAAAGAAGAGAGTCTCTGGTTTCCAGATCCAGATTTATCTGAGGAGATAAATCCGCATAATCCCCATTCCACTGTCTGAGCATGCACAGTTGCGGTGGTCTGAGATGTAAGCGAGCAAACTGAACGATGTCCATTGCCGCTACCATTAATCCGATGACCTCCATACACTGCGCCACTGATGGCCGAGCAGTGGACTGAAGTGCTCAGCAAGTAGTTAATATCTTTGACTTTCTGACCTCCGTCAGAAAATTTTTCATATCTACCGAGTCTATCAGAGTTCCTAAGAAAGGAACTCTTGTCAATGGAACTAGTGAACTCTTTTGTATGTTCACCTTCCACCCGTGAGTTCTCAGAAAAGCCAACACAATGTCCGTGTGAGATTTGGCTAGCTGGTAAGTTGACGCCTGAATCAAAATATCGTCCAGATAGGGCGCCACTGCTATGCTCCGCGGCCTTAGAACCGCCAGAAGGGACCCTAGCACCTTTGTGAAGATTCTGGGAGCTGTGGCCAACCCGAAAGGAAGGGCCAGAAACTGGTAGTGTTTGTCCAGGAAGGCGAACCTGAGAAACTGGTGATGATCTTTGTGGATAGGAATGTGAAGATACGCATCCTTTAAGTCCACGGTAGTCATATATTGACCCTCCTGGATCATTGGTAAAATAGTTTGAATGGTCTCCATCTTGAACGATGGGACTCTGAGAAATTTGTTTAGGCATTTGAGATCTATAATCGGTCTGAATGTTCCCTCTTTTTTGGGAACCACAAACAGATTTGAGTAAAACCCCTGCCCCTCTTCTAGTTTTGGAACTGGGCAGATTACACCCATGGTATTTAGGTCTTCTACACAGCGTAAGAACGCCTCTCTTTTTGTCTGGTCTACAGACAAACGTGACAGATGAAATCTTCCCCTTGGGAGAAAATCCTTGAACTCTAGTCGATACCCCTGGGTCACGATTTCTAATGCCCAGGGATCCTGAACGTCGATTGCCCAAGCCTGAGCGAAGAGAGAAAGTCTGCCCCCTACTAGATCTGGTCCCGGATCTGGGGCTGCCCCTTCATGCTGTCTTAGTAGCAGCAGCGAGCTTCTTGGCCTGTTTACCTTTATTCCAGGTCTGGTTAGGTCTCCAGACTGACTTGGATTGTGCAAAACTCCCCTCCTGCTTTGTGGCGGAGGAAGAAGTAGAGGGTCCACCTTTAAAATTTCGAAAGGAACGAAAATTATTTTGTTTAGCCCTCATTTTAAACGTCTTGTCCTGAGGAAGGGCATGACCTTTACCTCCAGTAATGTCGGAAATGATCTCCTTTAGTTCAGGCAGGCCCGAATAGGGTCTTACCTTTAAAAGGAATAGCTAAAAGCTTAGATTTTGATGACACATCAGCAGACCAAGACTTAAGCCATAACGCTCTACGCGCTAAAATGGCAAAGCCTGCATTTTTTTGCCGCCAATTTCGCCATTTGAAAAGCGGCATCGGTAATGAAAGAATTAGCTAGCTTGAGAGCCTTAATTCTATCCAAAATATCATCTAATGGGGTCTCAACCTTAAGAGACTCCTCTAGAGCCTTGAACCAAAAAGCTGCTGCAGTAGTTACTGGAACAATGCACGCTATAGGTTGTAGAAGAAAACCATGACGAATAAACAATTTCTTTAACAGACCCTATCATTTTTTTATCCATAGGATCTTTGAAAGCACAACTGTCCTCAATAGGTATAGTTGTACGCTTAGCTAGGGTAGAAATAGCTCCCTCCACCTTAGGGACCGTCTGCCAGGAATCCCTAATGGTGTCAGATATGGGAAACATTTTCTTAAAAGTAGGAGGGGGAGAGAACGGAATGCCTGGTCTATCCCATTCCTTAGTAACAATGTCTGAAATCCTTCTAGGGACTGGAAAAACATTAGTGTAAGTAGGGACCTCTAGATATTTATCCATTTTACACAATTTCTCTGGTGGTATTACAATAATCTTAAAAAACGGTACTGCGTCTTTAAGAGAAAAAAGCATACAAGTTTTCCAAAACTGCTTTAAAAGGTTATAACACTCACAATTTTTTCATATATGTGTCTAATCTGGCAGCCTAAGATTGCACCACAAGTAAGGGACTATTAACCCTCTATTAGCAAAAAACGTTACCCAAAAAAACATTATGAAAATAAACTATTAACCCCCTGCACCTCGCCACAGCTCTGCTGTGGCGCCTACCTGCCCTCTGGGGTCTGAGAACTACACTCTCACTTCGATAAGGCTATCTCTTCAGTTGAGGCCCACCAGAGCTGGAGCTTGCTGCCTGTATGTGAAATACAACTGCGCATCTAAGGCGCAAAATTAGGCCCCGCCCATCATACACAATGTCTCAGCCTAGTGAGAAAAACGCTGCAAAGCGTTATAGGAACTAGCCATGTGGGTTTTCATATACCCAGTACAATTTGTCAGCCATGTGAAACCCTCCAGTGCCATCAAACACACAAACGTTAGATCAGAAAAAAACGTTATTTGCCCCTGCACATAAATCGTTTGCACACAAACATTATGCAACCAGTGTCTTTTAAATTATAGCCCATAATATAACAGGTCCCAGTAACATCCCTTCATTGCCTGTAGGATTACTGCTTACCCCTTCCCTCATGGGAACCGGTTCTGAAATACCACAGTCTCTACAGAAAAAAATGACTGAACATACCTCAATGCTTGTAGCATGAAGACCGTTCCCCACACTGAAGCTTCTCAAGTACTCCTCAGCCATTCTGTGGGAACTCCTCTGGATCTTAGTAACCACTGCTAAGATCATCAATCTCCAGGCAGAAATCTTCTTCCATTTGCTGCCTGAGGAAAAATAGCACTCACCGGTACCATTTAAAATAAAAAAGTCTTGCATGGTGCTCTTTGCCACTTCCTGTTAGCAGGAGGATAATATCCCACAAGTAAGGATGAATCCGCGGACTCGTCTTATCTAGTAGAAGAAAAACAAGACAGAAGTTACAACTAGCTGGGCTGGAACCCCAGGTAAGAAAAAATTCTCCCAAAACATAATTTTTCATGCTGAAACTGTTAGACTGCAAAGGGAAATAAACATAGACCTGACTCATGGCAAATATATGCAATATATATTTAAAACTTTAAAATATAAAGTGCCAAACAAAGCTGAGAGTGTCTTAAAAAATATATATACTTACCTGAAGACACCCATCTACATATAGCAGGCAGCCAAACCAGTACTGAAACATATACACAGAAGTAATGGTAGAGGAGTAGAATGTCGACCTGTAAAAAGAGGTGGCAGATGAATCCCCACAACCAAATTTACAGAGAGCCTTAGAATAGATTTCCCATAGGTGAAAACATGGCATTATCAGGTAATACTCCCTTCACATCCCTCAGACAAATACTGTACTTTGAGAGGAATTGGGCTTAAAAATGCTAAGAAGTGCCTTTCACAGAATAAATCAAGTATGACTTGCTTCACCATCCTCCAACGAAGGCAAAGTTTGTAAAACTTAAGGTATGAGTGAAGTGGGAGGTGTATTTATAGGCATTTTGAGGTTTGGGAAACTTTGCCCCCTCCTGGTAGGAATGTATATCTCATATGTCACTATAGCTCATGGACTCTTGCCACTTACATAAAACAACTTTCCAATTTACCTTTATCTAAATTTGGTAAATTGGTCAAAGAAATGGGGAGATAGAGGAGTCTTTATTCCTTCGGGACACTTGTAATGATGGTGCAAAGTGCACGGTTCAACCGGATTACGACCGAACTTCTTCCAGGAGGATTTAGATAAGACTTAGATAAGACTTCTAAAGAAGTCTGGTCGTAATCCGGACGTAACACATAGAGGTCTGACATTTTTGAGTGATGTTCATCCAGAATATTGTCTTGCCAGTGCGATCACATGGTGTCTAAACGCTTGTGGTTTAGGATGCCGAGAGGGGACCAGCAGCTGCATGCTGTGTGAAGTAATCCCAGCATTTAACAACGAACCATGCGCTTTGCACCGTCATTAAGTGTACTGAAGCAATAGACACACTCATCTATCTTGTTTTAAGAGTCAGGGAGCATGTACTGTTTGCCTGTTTTTACCAATATATCAAATTGAATCGGAGTTGCACTCTCCCCATTTCTTTTACCATACTCACTATTAACCCCTTAAGGACCAGCGACGTACCCTGTATGTCACTGGCCTTTTTTTGGGACTTGATTGTTTTATAACGCGGTCTTTCCACCAGCGTTGAGACTGCTCTATTCCACAAAGCCTGCTGGAGGGAAGGCATTAATAGCATGTTCTTGCTAGACTTGTGCTATTATGCCCGGAAAAAACCCTTAACGACCAGTGACATACAGGGTACATTGTGGTCATTTTAAACTTTGCTGGAACAAGGAATTGCCAGCATATGGGAGCTGCACCTGGTCACACTGCGGAAGTGATTTCCACTACTGATTAAGTATCAACTGATCATACATTGTTGCTACATGAACTTTTATTACCACTAATTACAAATATTGTATTAATTTTGTTCTAAGTGTTCTCTTTTTTAGATAATAATTTTTGGATCTTCTACATATTTTTATTTGTATTATTTTTATATTATTTTATTTTTAAATCAGTCTTTCTAAATTTGCTTTTTCTTCTTCTTGTATCCTTTGTTGAAAAGCATACCTAGGTAGGCTCAGGAGTAGTAATGCTGTTTCTTGAATGTACTTTCCTGCTTTTCAACAAAGGATAAGAAGAATAACAAAGAAAATGGGAA
The DNA here is from genome assembly GCF_027579735.1 of Bombina bombina. NCBI lineage: Eukaryota > Metazoa > Chordata > Amphibia > Anura > Bombinatoridae > Bombina > Bombina bombina. The sequence goes on along the minus strand of NC_069499.1, from coordinate 1,465,789,539 downwards.
AATATAAATAAATTGGAAAGTTGTTTAAAATTTTATGTTCTATCTGAATCATGAAATAAACATTTTGGTTTTATGTCCCTTTAACTTTTCATTCTTTATCAATGATCTCATATGCATTTTGTAGTTTTCTAACACTTTAAAGTGTAAAATAACCCTTTGTCATTTACAGTGTTTTAGAGCATACAGAATGTCAAAGGTATTTCATTTTTATATAACAAATGTAATGGAAAATGTGAGAAAAAATATCTCACAGCACAAAACATACAATTCTGTAATATAAACTATAGCTAAATCCTGCAGCACAGAAACCATGACGGATAAAAGATTGCCATATTATAAAATGTAGGATACTTTTAAGTAGATTTTTTTAATGCAGCAATTAGTGATGATGGCATTGTCTGTACATAGATAATATTCCTTAGTGCCATCTTTAACATAGGACGGTAATTATGACAATGGATGCGACAAGGGACAAGGCTCCTGACAAGGTAACAAGTGTGTTATCAGCCAGCTGAATCTGGGAGATAACAATATGAAGAGAGCTATGACATTTTCAATGCGTCAGATTCGAATCACAGAAACCTACACCACACAAATGAACAATAAAGGTGTATACAGAGGAAATGAAACCTGTTATCTTTGAAGAACAGCTAGCACAAAGTAATGTTACTGCGTTTTCTTTAGAGCATATCCTTTGTGTCTATAGTCACCTACAACATTATTCTGTTTTTGCAAATATTTATAAAGTTTCTCATTACAAACATTTCTGTGTTACATGCCAGCATTTAATACATTATATATAGATCCATTATCACTGTGAATAGACAAAATAGGTTACATTACTTGTACAATATACTTGAACATTTATAAGTGAGGCACAAAGAATTATACAAGAACGGAACAAGGATTGGACAGGGGATAAGGCAAGTTCTGTTGTAATACTGTATTTTACCCATTGTTTGACTATTTTGTAAAAATGTTCAATATTGCTATATTCATCTTTGCCACATTTTGTCTCCTTAAACTACTTTACTCTATTACTCCTTCCCCCTCACCATCTGCACTGTTCATTAGCCCATCTCTCTTAACCTCACCTTGCTTTTGTTTTCATGAACTTCACACATTCCTATAGACTCTCCCCCTTGCACCTCATCACAAAAACATTAGGGCAAATCTGCATCTCATCTCATGCCACTCTACCTCTTGCTCATACTAGCTGATGGTGACATCCCTTAATCCTGGTCCCCCACAACTTCCTTGCACTGCACACCCACAAGTGCCCTTCAATAAAATTCAAAAACAAAACTCTGGTAACCTTAGTTTTATTCCTCTTGCATCTAAAGCCACCACCCCCCTTCACTTGTGCACTATGGAACTCTCGCTCTGTTTGCAACAAGCTCACTTCTTTCCATGACCTCTTTATCTCAAACTCTCTCAATCTTCTGGCTCTCACAGAAACCTGGCTCTCTACTTCAGACACAGCTTCCTCTGCCGCACTGTCACATGGGGGTCTCCACTTCAGCGAAACTCCTAGGTCTGATAATAGACAAGGAGGTGGTATTGGTATTGGTATTTTACTTTCCTCTCATTGCACCTTTTCAACAAATACAGCCCATTTTCTTCATTCGAAGCACACATGATTCGCTTATTCTCTCCACTCTCTATATGTGTTGCAGTCATATACCGCACCCTGGCTCCTCAACTCTTTTTCTACATCACTTTGCGGCCTGGCTACCTTATTTCCTTTCCTCAGATACCCCTGCCCTCATTCTTGAATACAAAACAGGGTCTTCAGCACTTAAGAAAGTTTTAATGACAGAGTTATGGCGACGTTTCGGGGGTCACAGCCCCTTATTCAAGCATGAATAAGGGGCTGTGACCCCGAAACGTCGCTATAACTGTGTGTCATTTAAACTTTTTTAAGTGCTGAAGACCCTGTTTTGTATTCATATATGTTTCAGGACAAGGCAGCGTCCTGAGGTTGTTCGCGCACTTGTACCTGTGAGTGTGCTGTTCCCATTGACTGTTTTGCTGCCCTCATTCTTGGCAACTTTAACTTCCCTGTTGATAATCCCACTGCCTCCTCTGCAAAAAAAACGTCTGCAACTCACTTCCTCTTTTGGCCTGTCACAATGGACTGACTCTCCCACTCACAAAAGATGGTCACTCCCTGATTTTCAGCTATCGATGCATGTCAGACTTCACAAACTCCCCTTTTCCATCACCTCCCTCCTTCTACTCCTCACACCAAACTTCACCAAAGTCATTAGATCAGCAATAGCTCGCTAGCTCTCTCGAACCTCTCCTCTCTTCCATCTCCTGATGAATCTATCTTCCACTACAACTCCACCCTTAAATCGGTCCTTGACAATCAGGCCCCACCTACCATAGCTTGGAAATCATACACTCATCTGCAGCCCTGGCATACTCCTCTGACACGGTACCTACGCAGATGTTGCCGTACTGCTGAGCGACACTGGAGGAAATCTCAGTTCAGCTAACTTTCTTCACTATAAGTTCATCTTGAACTCTTACTATTCTGCCCTTAATCTATATAAACAACATTATTTCTCTACTCTTATCTCTACTCTTTCTTCAAACCCAAACGTCTGTTCTCCACATTCAATACTCTTCTCCGCCCACCCCCACCTCCCACTACAACTTCTCTCTCAGCTGAAGATTTTGACAGCTACTTCAACAACAAAATCGACTCCATCAGAAATGAAATCGTCTCGAAACATACTACTGGTCAGTCACCCTCCCAAAAGCTCACAATCATCCAAAACCCCCATAGCCAAAAATATTGCTCTTTTGCCCCTGTCACAGAAGTTTCTGCCCTTATACTACCCTCTCACCTCACTACCTGTCCCCTCGATCCCATCCCCTCTCACAGCTAGTCCCCTCCCTCTCTTCTACCCTTATCCCTATACTCACACACATCTTCAATCTCTCCCTCAGCACTGGTATATTTCCCTCATCTCTTAAACATGCACTGGTCACACCTATCCTCAAAAAAACGTCTCTCGAACCAACCTCCCCATGAAACTACCGCCCTATTTCCCTACTCCCTCTTCCTTCAAAGCATCTTGAAAAGCTAGTATATGCACGTCTATCCCATTTCCTTACATTAAACTCCCTCCTTGATCCACAGCAATCTGGATGTCGGCCCCTTCACTCAACAGAGACAGCAATTGTTAAAGTTACCAACGACCTACTTACAGCAAAATCCAAAGGCCACTTCTCTCTACTTATCCTCCTTGATCTGTCTACAGCCTTTGATACTGTCGACCACCCTCTTTTGCTCCAAACACTCCATTCCTTCGGCATCTGCGACACAGCTCTCTCGTGGTTCTCTTCCTATCTGTCTAACCGTACCTTTAGTGTAGCCTTCTCTGGGGCATCCTCTGCCCCTTTACCTCTTTCTGTTGGGGTACCGCAAGGCTCTGTCCTCGGTCCCCCCTCTTCTCAATCTACACGTCCTCATTAGGTTCCTTAATAAAGTCCACTGGTTTCATTATCATTTGTATGTCGATGACACCCAAATCTACCTCTCTGTGCCAGAACTATCTCCTTCCTTGCTAACCCGTGTCACTGTCTCATATCTCATCTTGGATGTCCTCTCACTACCTCAAGCTAAATCTCTCCAAAACTGAGCTCTTTATTTTCACCCCTTCTTCCAAAATCTTCACCCCCCATTTCTTAATAACTGTGGATAACTCCATCATTACCCCAACCCCACATGCCCGATGTCTTTGGGTCACACTTGACTCAGATCTATCTTTCAATCCTCACATTCAGTCCTTGGCTAAAGCCTGCTGCTTCCACCTTAAAAACATCTCTAAAATTAGACATTTCCTTACACAAGACACAACTAAGATTTTAATCCTTTCCCGCCTCGACTAATGCAACTCCATCCTCTGTGGTCTCCCTAGATGCCGCCTAGCTCCTTTACAATCCATAAATGAAGCCTCTGCCAGGCTCATCCTCCTTACACGTCGCTCTTCATGTGCTGCACTCTCTGCCAATACCTTCACTGGTTTCCTCTAGCCTCCAGGATTAAACACAAAAGAGACAGTCAACACAAAAAATGTTATTGTTTAAATAGATAATGCTTTACTACCCATTCCCCAGCTTTGCACAAAAAACATGGTTATATTTACATACTTTTTACCTTTAAACCTCAAAATTTCTGTCTGTTTCTATTTCCCTAAAGACAGCCCCATAATCACATGCTAATGTATTTGCTTTTCACATCAGGGGAATCTAGTTCATGTGAGCCATATAGATAACACTGTGCTGACACCCGTGGATTATAACAACACAGCACTAATTGGCTAAAATGCAAGTCAATCAAGTCATATGATCAGGGGGCAGTCACAAGATGTTTAGAAACTAGGTAATCACAGAGGTAAAAAGTGTATTAATATAACCATGTTAACTGTGCAAAACTGGGGAACAGGTAATTAAGGGATTATCTATCTTTTAAAACAATAAACATTTTTGAGTTGACTGTCCCTTTAAAGGCTTCCACCTAACTCACCATCTCTTGCTCCAGTAAGATATAGTTACAAGATTTTAACAAATATGGAGATTAGGCCATGAAATAGGTTTCTTGAGGGGAAAACATGCTTATAAAAAATGACAGTATACCCTGCTACGCTTTTACTTTAGAAAAGGAAAAGTAAGTTAGAGAGAGACAGCGGCACTTAAAGAGCACTTAAAGTCAGGTATATCAAAAATTAGTAAAAAAGGGAAGGGGAACCCCTCAGGGTGAGATAAAACGTAACATTTAATGCTGTCAATTTAAAAATGGTGTGCAACTAAATGCAATAACACTTAGATTATAAATACCACAAGGATATGAGTCCCTACAGCCATTCAGAAACCAAAAGGGATAGTGAAATATCATATATAAAGTCTATTAAAGTGACCACAAATGCAGGTAGCCCTGATAGCCAGGTGACAAGCAACACCACAAAATTAACTAAGGCTGGAAGAGCCTCACACAACTGATGTTAACTCGGGGTGGTCACTATGACAAATAAGTCAAAAAACTACAATCAGATAGGTTCCATATAATAAGGCTGAGGGGAATCAAGAAGAGAACTTCTTGATACACTGACCTGACTTTGAGTTCTCTTTAAGTGCCGCTGTCTCTCTCTAACTTACTTTTCATAGTATACTTGGCATAAGAGCGCCCCTCACCCCTTATTTAGGATTGATTTGTTGGGATAACTTTGTCCCAATCTTTATGCGATTTATTTGTGAGGTATATATTGATTTCCTTTTGCTCCCTACCTTCCCATTTACTTTCACTACTTTAGAATAAGTCCTAAGAACGTTACTAATGCTTTATTTTTCTCTGATTGTTGTGGTCTAGGTGGGCTTCTTCTTGTTTATCTGTTTCATTATTTGTATCTTGTACCATAAACCAACTGTATTTGCTGTACCTGTCTCTTAGTAAAATGCCTAGATCTTACTTACCTGCTTCCTTTTATCTTTATGTGCCGAAACCTGTTTCCTATGATTTCTCAGTATCTAAATATTAGTATTTTATATTAAATAAAACATTTTAAAAAATATATAATTTCCATCTTTATTGGTTTATTATGATAGCCAGTTAAAAATGAGATATACAACACCAAAAATTCTTTCTTTTTTTTTTTTTATTGGCATTTGGCTATATAAATTGAAGAAGTTTACTCCCAAAGCTTAGTTCAAGTGAAGAAACAATATCTAGTAAGTTAAATGTTAAGACTGGACAGATAAGATTTTTTTTTAAAGTAAAAGTGTAACTAACGATATGAATGCTCCGCAAACTCACACAAAGCCAGCTCTCCCTATTGGGAAAGTGGAAGAAAACAAAATTTGTGTTAAACTGGTTGAATGCTGTGGTGTTTATTCTCTTCTACTGATGGCCGCATTAAAAAAAACATATACATTGATCCCACACAGAATTGAAATGAGACAGCATTTTGTGTGCAGATGGAGACATAGAGAAAAGGAAAGCAGGGGTAACATAAACTGCGTATCTCTATAATATACCTTGCTAGTTTACCCAATGTTAATGTATACAGGCTTGACATGATAGTGGCATTACATGTTAAAATAAAAATAGTCAGCCTTACAAGTTAATAAAATTTGTTCCATGATTTTTTTTTCATACATTCAAGTAATGTTTTTTTATACTTCTCTACCATACCTCATTCCAAATACCCCCCTTCTTATTTTATTAAATTTAAACTTAGGTTGTGTTGTGATTCATTAAAGTACAGTGTTGCTGTCTGGAAACAACATATGCTGGATTTAAAAATGTATTTTTCCCACTTTCATGTCTGTTAAGTTGTGTCCCTATCAATCAGATGCAAAAATGTGTGACATGCTTTCTACAGCAAATGTCTGGTTACATCTGTTTAAGTTGGGGCTCTTACTTTCCCTTTCCTTACCCGCAGCTTTGCCTCTGTATTTTTATGCAAATTGATTTATTAAATATCCTTGAAATCTGCCATGACAAATTCTCTTCAATTAAGAAGGGGGAGAAACGGAGTAAAAATGTAAGCGTCACGCAATGTTTCAGTTTTGTGTCTCTGCAGTAGGTGCACAAGGACAGATATGCCCATGATTTGCAGGGGCTGGTTTCATCTATGTGTGTCAGTGAGGAATATCAGATATTACCGCTACTTTGTGTGTGTGTGGGGGGGCGGGGTTGTGCACAATCCAACGATTACAAATGTTAGAATTAACCACTGCAGCTATTAATCTATGTGCAATTTACAGACATTCACTTGGGAATCTTTTCCTCTCTGCCAAACAAAATAAAATTAGAAGCACTTACAAACACTGTCAAACACAGCAGTGTATAGAAGATGCACGTTAATCTAGACTGTAATGTGCATCTTTCATAATGTGTGTCTGTATATATATATATATATATATATATATATATATATATATATACTGTATATATATAAAATAATGCTCTCTACAAATTAGGGGTATTGTGCTTGTGCATTTCTCTCTGCAGTACACGTTCACTCCAGCTGCATCTTCATAGAATTGGGTCTTACGTTCTCTGCAGTGAGTTGCTATTTGAATTTTTCTCATTGACATAATTACATTATAGGAAGAATTTAACAGCTTCTTTCGCAGGCGTGCTGAGCCCAGTGCTTTCCAAGCTCCCCAAATAATCAAGTGGTAGAACAATGCCTGAAGAGGCTTTGTGGCTCATACAATTCCCATACACGGAGGTAACGTCACTGATCTGTAAAGGGTTAGCTATGCTATGGCAATTTAAAGGTACCATCTCACAAATAATAAGCAGAAACCATTTATTCATGTAACCTCTACAAATAATTACAGCAAAAATATAAATAAGGAGAACAAGGAGGCTTTTAGATTATCTTATTGAATCTATTGAATTAATTCACTTCAATAATGCAAAAAAAAAACCCATAATTGAACATAAATATATTTATCATTACAGCAAAAACTTATCTCAAACCAATAACTATTAAGCAAAAGGTAAATCTATGACTTCAGCATCTAGCTGTAGTAACCTTAGTAAAAACAAAATTTATGCTTACCTGATAAATGTATTTATTTCCGGATATGGAGAGCCCACAACTTCATCAAAAACTAGTGGGAATATCACTCCTGGCCAGCAGGAGGAGGCAAAGAGAACCACAGCAAAGCTGTTAAGTGTCATTCCCCTACCCATAATCCCCAGTCATTCGACCAAAGGAAAATGGAATAAAACAAATTATGACTTACCAGATCATTTTCTTTCCTTCGATACAGTGAGAGTCCACAGCTGCATTCATTACTTTTGGGAATACATAACCTGGCCACCAGGAGGCAAAGAAAGCCAAAGGCTTAAATACGTCCCCCATTTCCCTCATCCACCAGTCATTCTGCCGAGGGGACAAGGAACAGTAGGAGAAATATCAGGGTGAAAAAGGTGCCAGAAGAAAACAACTTAAATATAGGGACATCCACCGGAGAGCACGGGCGGGAGCTGTGGACTCTCCCTGTATTGAAGGAACGGAAATTATCTAGTAAGTCATAATTTATGTTTTCCTTCTAAATACAGGGAGAGTCCACAGCTGCATTCATTACTTTTAGGAAAACAATACCCAAGCTATAGAGGACACTAAATGCTAACGGGGGGGGGGGGGGGGGGGGGGGGGGGGGGGGGGGCACCACAGCCTGAAAAAAAACAATCTACCAAAAACTGCTTTAACAGAAGCAAAATAATCTAAAAATTGTTAGGAGGACCAAGTAACCATCCAACAATTAGGACCATAAGAGCCATCGCCAGAAACCACAGAAAAAACATAATTTATGCTTACCTGATAAATTTATTTCTCTTGTAGTTTATCCAGTCCACGGATCATCCATTACTTGTGGGATATTCTCCTTCCCAACAGGAAGTTGCAAGAGGATCACCCACAGCAGAGCTGCTATATAGCTCCTCCCCTAACTGTCATATCCAGTCATTCGACCGAAAACAAACAGAGAAAGGAGAAACCATAGGGTGCAGTGGTGACTGTAGTTTAATTAAAATTTAGACCTGCCTTAAAAGGACAGGGCGGGTCGTGGACTGGATACACTACAAGAGAAATAAATTTATCAGGTAAGCATAAATTATGTTTTCTCTTGTTAAGTGTATCCAGTCCACGGATCATCCATTACTTGTGGGATACCAATACCAAAGCTAAAGTACACGGATGATGGGAGGGACAAGACAGGATTAAGCGGAAGGAACCACTGCCTGAAGAACCTTTCTCCCAAACACAGCCTCCGAAGAAGCAAAAGTATCAAATTTGTAAAATTTTGAAAAAGTGTGAAGCAAAGACCAAGTCGCAGCCTTGCAAATCTGTTCAACAGAGGCCTCATTTTTGAAGGCCCAGGTGGAAGCCACAGCTCTAGTAGAATGAGCTGTAATCCTTTCAGGGGGCTGCTGTCCAGCAGTCTCATAGGCTAGGCTTATTACGCTCCGAAGCCAAAAGGAAAGAGAGGTTGCCGAAGCTTTTTGACCTCTCCTCTGTCCAGAGTAAACGACAAACAGGAAAGATGTTTGACGAAAATCCTTAGTAGCTTGTAAGTAAAACTTCAAGGCACGGACTACGTCCAGATTATGTAAAAGACGTTCCTTCTTTGAAGAAGGATTAGGGCACAACGATGGAACAACAATCTCTTGATTGATATTCTTGTTAGAAACCACCTTAGGTAAAAACCCAGGTTTGGTACGCAGAACTACCTTATCTGCATGAAAAATCAGATAGGGAGAATCACATTGTAAGGCAGATAGCTCAGAGACTCTCCGAGCCGAGGAAATAGCCATCAAAAACAGAACTTTCCAAGATAAAAGTTTAATATCAATGGAATGAAGGGGTTCAAACGGAACTCCTTGAAGAACCTTAAGAACCAAGTTTAAGCTCCACGGGGGGAGCAACAGTTTTAAACACAGGCTTAAATCTAACCAAAGCATGGCAAAATGCCTGGACGTCTGGAACCTCTGCCAGACGCTTGTGCAAAAGAATAGACAGAGCAGAAATCTGTCCCTTTAAGGAACTAGCTGATAATCCTTTGTCCAAGCCCTCTTGGAGAAAAGACAATATTCTAGGAATCCTAACTTTACTCCATGAGTAAGTCTTGGATTCACACCAATAAAGATATTTACTCCATATCTTGTGGTAGATTTTCCTAGTAACAGGCTTTCGTGCCTGTATTAAAGTATCAATGACTGACTCGGAGAAGCCACGCTTTGATAGAATCAAGCGTTCAATCTCCATGCAGTCAGTCTCAGAGAAATTAGATTTGGATGATTGAAAGGACCTTGTATCAGAAGGTCCTGTCTTAGAGGCAGAGTCCATGGTGGAAAGGATGACATGTCCACTAGGTCTGCATACCAAGTCCTGCGTGGCCACTCAGGTGCTATCAGAATCACCGATGCTCTCTCCTGTTTGATTTTGGCAATCAGTCGAGGGAGCAGAGGAAACGGTGGAAACACATAAGCCAGGTTGAAGAACCAAGGCGCTGCTAGCGCATCTATCAGCGTCGCTTCTGGGTCCCTGGACCTGGATCCGTAACAAGGAAGCTTGGCGTTCTGGCGAGACGCCATGAGATCCAACTCTGGTTTGCCCCAACGATGAATCAACTGAGCAAACACCTCCGGATGGAGTTCCCACTCCCCCGGATGGAAAGTCTGACGACTTAGAAAATCCGCCTCCCAGTTCTCCATGCCTGGGATATGGATTGCTGCCAGGTGGCAAGAGTGGTACTCTGCCCAGCGAATTATTTTTGAGACTTTTAACATCGCTAGGGAACTCCTGGTTCCCCCTTGATGGTTGATGTAAGCCACAGTCGTGATGTTGTCCGACTGAAATCTGATGAACCTCAGTGTTGCTAACTGAGGCCAAGCCAGAAGAGCATTGAATATCGCTCTTAACTCCAGAATATTTATTGGAAGGAGTTTCTCCTCCTGAGTCCACGATCCCTGTGCCTTCAGGGAATTCCAGACTGCACCCCAACCTAGAAGGCTGGCATCTGTTGTTACAATTGTCCAATCTGGCCTGCGAAAGGTCATACCCTTGGACAGGTGTACCCGAGACAACCACCTGAGAAGAGAATCTCTGGTCTCTTGATCCAGATTTAGCAGAGGGGACAAATCTGTGTAATCCCCATTCCACTGACTCAGCATGCATAATTGCAGCGGTCTGAGATGAAGGCGCGCAAATGGCACTATGTCCATTGCCGCTACCATTAAGCCGATTACCTCCATACACTGAGCTACCGAAGGGCGCGGAATGGAGTGAAGAACACGGCAAGCATTTAGAAGTTTTGATAACCTGGACTCCGTCAGGTAAATTTTCATTTCTACAGAATCTATAAGAGTCCCTAAGAAGGAGACTCTTGTGAGTGGGGATAGAGAACTCTTTTCCTCGTTCACTTTCCACCCGTGCGACCTCAGAAATGCCAGAACTATCTCTGTATGAGACTTGGCAACTTGAAAGCTTGACGCCTGTATCAGGATGTCGTCTAGATACGGAGCCACCGCTATGCCTCGCGGTCTTAGAACCGCCAGAAGTGAGCCCAGAACCTTTGTAAAGATTCTCTGGGCTGTAGCCAACCCGAAGGGAAGAGCTACAAATTAGTAATGCCTGTCTAGAAAGGCAAACCTTAGAAACCGATGATGATCTTTGTGAATCGGTATGTGAAGGTAGGCATCCTTTAAGTCCACTGTGGTCATGTACTGACCTTCTTGGATCATGGGTAGGATGGTCCGAATAATTTCCATTTTGAAAGATGGCAGATAGCCTTGAAAGATGAAATCTCCCTTGTGGAGGGGAAGCTTTGAAGTCCAGAAGATATCCCTGAGATATGATCTCCAACGCCCAGGGATCCTGAACATCTCTTGCCCACGCCTGGGCGAAGAGAGAAAGTCTGCCCCCTACTAGATCCGTCGCCGGATAGGGGGCCGTTCCTTCATGCTGTCTTAGAGGCAGCAGCAGGCTTTCTGGCTTGCTTGCCTTTGTTCCAGGACTGGTTAGGTTTCCAGGCCTGCTTAGATTGAGCAAAAGTTCCCACTTGTTTTGAAGCGGAGGAAGTTGATGCTGCACCTGCCTTGAAATTTTGAAAGGCACAAAAATTAGACTGTTTGGCCTTTGCTTTGGCCCTGTCCTGAGGAAGGGTGTGACCCTTTCCTCCAGTAATGTCAGCAATAATTTCCTTCAAACCAGGCCCGAATAAGGTCTGCCCCTTGAAAGGAATGTTGAGTAATTTAGACTTCGAAGTCACGTCAGCTGACCAGGATTTAAGCCATAGCGCCCTACGCGCTTGGATGGCGAATCCGGAATTCTTAGCCGTTAAGTTTAGTCAAATGAACAATGGCATCAGAAACAAATGAGTTAGCTAGCTTAAGTGTTCTAAGCTTGTCAATAATTTCAGTCAATGGAGCTGTATGGATGGCCTCTTCCAGGGCCTCAAACCAGAATGCTGCCGCGGCCGTGACAGGCGGAATGCATGCAAGGGGCTGTAAAATAAAACCTTGTTGAATAAACATTTTCTTAAGGTAACCCTCCAATTTTTTATCCATTGGATCTGAAAAAGCACAACTGTCCTCAACCGGGATAGTAGTACGCTTTGCTAAAGTAGAAACTGCTCCCTCCACCTTAGGGACCGTCTGCCATAAGTCCCGTGTAGTGGCGTCTATTGGAAACCTTTTTCTAAATATAGGAGGTGGGGAAAAAGGCACCCCCGGTCTATCCCACTCCTTGCTAATAATTTCTGTAAGCCTTTTAGGTATAGGAAAAACATCAGTACACACCGGTACCGCATAGTATTTATCCAGCCTACACAATTTCTCTGGTACTGCAACTGTGTTACAGTCATTCAGAGCAGCTAATACCTCCCCAAGCAACACACGGAGGTTCTCAAGCTTAAATTTAAAATTAGAAATCTCTGAATCAGGATTCCCCGAATCAGAGATGTCACCCATAGACTGAAGCTCTCCGTCCTCATGATCTGCATATTGTGACGCAGTATCAGACATGGCCCACAGCATCTGCGCGCTCTGTATTTCTCCTAACCCCAGAGCAATCGCGCTTGCCTCTTAATTCAGGCAACCTGGATAATACCTCTGACAGGGTATTATTCATGATTGCAGCCATGTCCTGCAAGGTAATCGCTATGGGCGTCCCTGATGTTATTGGCGCCATATTAGCGTGCATCCCCTGAGCGGGAGGCGAAGGGTCTGACACGTGGGGAGAGTTAGTCGGCATAACTTCCCCCTCGTCAGAATCTTCTGGTGATATTTATTTTATAGTTAAAGACTGATCTTTACTGTTTAAGGTGAAATATGGGGCTCCACCATGGCTTTCAAACATAATGAACAAGTAGTTTCCTCTGTGTCAGACATGTTTAAACAGACTAGCAATGAGACTAGCAAACTTGGAAAACACTTTAAACAAGTTTACAAGCAATATAAAAAATGTTACTGCACCTTTAAGAAACACAAATTTTGTCAAAATTTGAAATAACAGTGAAAAAAGGCAGTTACACTAACAAAATTTTTACAGTGTATGTAACAAGTTAGCAGAGCATTGCACCCACTTGCAAATGGATGATTAACCCCTTAATACCCAATACTGAATAATAAAAGACAAAAACGTTTTTTTTTTGTTTTGTTTTTTTCAAACAGTCACAACAACTGCCACAGCTCTACTGTGGCTTTTTACCTCCCTCAAAAACGACTTTGAAGCCCTTTGAGCCCTCCAGAGATGTCCTGGATCATGCAGGAAGAAGCTGAATGTCTCTGTCAGTATTTTTAGCTACACAGAAAAGCACTAAAAAAGGCCCCTCCCACTCATATTACAACAGTGGAAAGCCTAAGGAAACTGTTACTAGGCAAAATTCAAGCCAGCCATGTGGAAAAAAACTAGGCCCCAATAAGTTTTATCACCAAATACATATAAAAACGATTAAACATGCCAGCAAACATTTTATATTACATTTTTATAAGAGTATGTATCTCTATTAATAAGCCTGATACCAGTCGCTATAACTGCATTTAAGGCTTTACTTACATTAGTTCGGTATCAGCAGCATTTTCTAGCAAATTCCATCCCTAGAAAAATATTAACTGCACATACCTTATTGCAGGAAAACCTGCACGCCATTCCCTCTCTGAAGTTACCTCACTCCTCAGAATATGTGAGAACAGCCATGGATCTTAGTTAATTCTGCTAAGATCATAGAAAACGCAGGCAGATTCTTCTTCTAAATACTGCCTGAGATAAACAGTACACTCCGGCACCATTTAAAAATAACAAACTTTTGATTGAAGAATAAACTAAGTATAAAACACCACACTCCTCTTACGACCTCCATCTTGGTTGAGGCTTGCAAGAGAATGACTGGATATGACAGTTAGGGGAGGAGCTATATAGCAGCTCTGCTGTGGGTGATCCTCTTGCAACTTCCTGTTGGGAAGGAGAATATCCCACAAGTAATGGATGATCCGTGGACTGGATACACTTAACAAGAGAAACACTGGTCCTAAAATGAGTCATCTGTCAGGATGACAGCCTACAAGGCGTGAAAGGACAAATACTCCTTTCAGAGACCTGTAGAAAAAAGAAAGAAGAGAGTAAACCTACTCTGGCTTACTATACTAGGGCAGCAATATGTTAGGAAACAGCAAGGACATTCTCACAACTTCCTAACTGCTTAAATGCAACCACTACTCTACTGAAGAGATTAACGTGGACTAAGCTAAACCCCAAATCCTTGCTTGCAGGGAAAAGTATTCAAAAAAGGAATTAATTTCTTCAGACACCAAACTTCAGCTCCACCATTGACAGAGGCAAAGATAATGACTGGGGATTATGGGTAGGGGAGTGACACTTAACAGCTTTGCTGTGGTGCTCTTTGCCTCCTCCTGCTGGCCAGGAGTGATATTCCCACTAGTAATTGATGACGTTGTGGACTCTCCATATCTTAGGAAAGAAAAAGTACTTAACGCGCTCCAGAAAGCTGCCCACAATTCAATGATGTGTTATCTTTTGCAAACATTCATAAATGCCTATAATTAATACAAACTTGCAGCTCCTCTAAGAAAACTCTCCTTCAAATATAATTATCCACACGTTATCGCTTCTCTTTCGGTGAAAGACACAAAGGATATTAATTAGGCAAGTTAACCCCTTCATGACACATTATTAATTCAGACAATGAGATCTGTTACACAATTGTGACAAAACCTGTAACCATCTGTGAGATTTATTTTAAACCAAATGAAAATAAAAAAGGTAAAAAAAAAATATAAACAAGTAACAAAACCAGCAAATAATAGTACAAAGCTATGGCTTCAAAACAAATTGGTGCTGGAAAAAAAATGATAAAGATAAAAAAACTAAAGACACACAAAGAGAATTGAGATGGGGGAAGAAAAAAAGGAGGTGTGTTGAAAGAAAAGCAACAAGGGGATAGAAGGTGGAATGCAGGGCACAGAAAGTTGGCTGGAGGATGGTAGGTGAATGAAAGTGTAGCATATTATTGACAGAACATGTTTTGTACTTACTTTTCTATGAGGTCTAAAGTGACGCCAGGCACCAGTCGTACACTTTTTTGCATACAAAACCTGCAGGAAAGAAAAGAGTGTGATTCTGAGGTCCAAACATCAAAGAATGGAACGAAAGACCAAAGCAACGCTTTATATTACTAAATAAGGGGTTTAGTCTGTTCCTTGAGAAACTAGTATTCTGTTGTTCGGTATCCTTACTAGGCTTTAAAAGGGACACACGTAGGTAGTTCAAGACAGACTTTACAATTTACTTCTACTGTCAAATTTGCTTAATTCCCTTGGTATCATATTTTGAAAAGCATACCTCGGTAGGCGAAGGCGCAGCAATGCACTACTAAAAGCTAGCTAGTGATTGGTGGGTACACTCATATGGCTCTTGTCATTGACTAACCAGATGTCCCAGTAGAGCATTGCTGCTCTGGAACTGTGTGTCTAACCCCTTTTTAAACACATAATATGCAAACAATAGTGTGATAATAAATGACACTACAGCACATTAAATAATAATCTTTTTGCACTTTAAGCTCTTTAAAAGGCCGGTTTAATTCAACACAGCAGTGGCCAAAACATAGAAATCTCAAGAGCGAATCCAACCCCAAAATACATTTATATATCAGGCGCATTATTTCTGTATGCAGCAAAATATCTTTGTAAAGTCCAGTAAGACTGCATTATGGTATGCACAACCATATGAATACTATAAAAATGATCTGTACATGAAGAACAAAACACATTGTAATTAGGAATTTGATATAACTAAAATTATTTTCCAATTATCAAAAATACAGTAAGCTGTGTGAGAATATGTGGAATACAAAGGCCATAATTTTATAGCTGACTTATAATGTATGCAGCCTAAATGGTGTGAGGAAAGCTGCTGCTTGGCTTCAGATATACTGAACAGTTTATGCAAAAGCTTTATGCTAAACTGTAGCCTGTGAGCTGGCGTTTTATGCAGACTGCGTGCCTGAATTCCATTAGATTTCACAGTGTGTTGTCTACAATAGGTAATGTTTTAAAATCATATATAGCCTTAGTGCAAATGGTTTGCAGGGAAGTTCCCATTAACCTCTTAACGACCGAGGACGTGCAGGGTACGTCCTCAAAAAAAAGGCAGTTAACGCCTGAGAACGTACCCTGCAAATCCTCGGTGTGGAAAGCAGCTGGAAGCGATCCTGCTCACTTCCAGCTGCTTTCCGGTTATTGCAGTGATGCCTCGATATGGAGGCATCCTGCAATAACTCTAGATGGCCATCCGATGCAGAGAGAGCCACTCTGTGGCCCTCTCTGCACCGGACATCGATGGCCGGTATCGTTGGTGGGTGGGAGCCGACTTGGGAGGCGGGTGGGCGGCCATCGATGGGCCGGGTAATGTAGAGGGGGGCGGGATCGGGGGCAGGGCCGATGGGGGCACGCACGGGCGGGCGCGTGCACGGGGCGGGAGCGGGTGGGAACGCTACACTACAGAAAATATAACTTTTTAAAAGTTTGAATAAGGGGTATTTTAATTTAAAAAAAATATAAATAGAAAGTATCTAGGAGGGGGTGGGGGGTTGGTCTTTGGTGGGGCAGGGAGCTACACTACAGAAAAGGGGAAAGATTAAAAAATATCAGCAATTTTATTCTAAACTGGGTACTGGCAGACAGCTGCCAGTACCCAAGATGGCGGCCATTAAGACAGAGGGGAGAGTTAGAGAGATGTTTGGTGGGGGATCAGTCAGGTTGGGGGCTAAAGGGGGGTCCTACAGAGCAGCATATGTAAATATGCCTTTTTTTTTTAAAAAAAGCCCAAATATAGCTTTTATTTTAGTACTGGCAGAGTTTCTGCCAGTACTTAAGATGGCGGGGACAATTGTGGGGTGGGGGAGGGAAGAGAGCTGTTTGGGAGGGATCAGGGGGTCTGATGTTTCAGGTGGGAGGCTAAGCTCTACACTAAAGCTAAAATTAACCCTGCAAGCTCCCTACAAGCTACCTAATTAACCCCTTCACTGCTACCCATAATACGTGTGATGCGCATTTAGCGGCCTAAGTACCAAAAAGCAACGCCAAAGCCATATGTGTCTGCTATTTCTGAACAAAGGGGATCACAGAGAAAAAATTACAACCATTTATGCCATAATTGCACAAGCTGTTTGTAAATAATTTCAGTGAGAAACAAAAAGTTTGTGAAAAAGGGAACTTTTTTTTTTATTTGATCGCATTTGGCGGTGAAATGGGGGCATGCAATATACCAAAATGGGCCTAGATCAATACTTTGGGTTGTCTGCTACACTAGACTAAAGCTAAAATTAACCCTACAACCTCCCTACAAGCTCCCTAATTAACCCCTGCACTGCTGGGCATAATACACGTGTGGTGCGCAGCGGCATTTAGCGGCCTTCTAATTACCAAAAAGCAATGCCAAAGCCATATATGTCTGCTATTTCTGAAAAAAGGGGATCCCAGAGAAAAATTTACAACCATTTATGCCATAATTGCACAAGCTGTTTGTAAATAATTTCAGTGAGAAACCGAAAGTTTGTGAAAAAGTGAACAATTTTTTGTATTTGATCGCATTTGGCGGTGAAATGGTGGCATGAAATATACCAAAATTGGCCTAGATCAATACTTTGGGATGTCTTCTAAAAAAAAATATATACATGTCAAGGGATATTCAGGGATTCCTGAAAGATATCAGTGTCCCAATGTAACTAGCGCTAATCTTGAATAAAATGGTTTGGAAATAGCAAAGTGCTACTTGTATTTATGGCTCTATAACTTGCAAAAAAAGCAAAGAACGTGTAAACATTGGGTATTTCTAAAATCAGGACAAAATTTAGAAAATATTTAGCATGGGTGTTTTTTAGTGGTTGTAGATGTGTAACAGATTTTGGGGGTCAAAGTTAGAAAAAGTGTGTTTTTTTTCCATTTTTTTCTCATATTTTATAATTTTTTTTATAATAAATTATAAGATATGATGAAAATAATGGTATCTTTGGAAAGTCCATTTAATGGCGAGAAAAACTGTATATAATATGTGTGGGTACAGTAAATGAGCAAGAGGAAAATTACAGCTAAACACAAACACCGCAAAAATGTAAAAATAGCCTTGGTCCCAAACGGACAGAAAATGGAAAAGTGCGGTGGTCATTAAGGGGTTAATAGCAGGTCTAAATAGTGGGTAGAGTTGATTATGAAGCATACACCTTAGGACATATAGTGGACTGGCCACAGCTGGAACATACTGCAGTGCACACTGTACTGAGTAGCATTAAATTGATGGTAAAAATGTTTTAAAATCAGGTCCGGAATCTAAGCAATATTTTATATTGACTTTAATTATCACTTCTAATGAAGATGTGCTGTAACCCTGCACTCCGGCTGCCCACTTCAAAGCTAATTTTTTTGTGAGCGAACAGTTTGAACTGCTGTCCAATCAGTGCTCTAGCCATACGGCACTATTTTGGTATCTAGAGCGCAGATTGGAAAACAGTTCAAACTGTTAGCTCACAAAAAATATGAGTTTTGAAGTGAGTGGCCAGGTCACAAGGTATTAGAATGTATTAAAAGTTAAGTTACAGCGCATCTTTATTAGTACTGATCAATTTAAGTCCCTGTAAAGTATTGCTTATTCCGGACCTGATTTTAAAACAAGTCAAGTTTACCATCACTTTAACCTGCTAGATAAAATAGTTTGAATATAACAAGTCACTAGAATATGTAATGACACAGCAAACCTGACGGACAAATGGAAGTTTATAAAGAAAACCAAGTATCACTTTCAACCTAAAACATACGGTATGCATTTGGACACCTGCTATTCAGGTGATGAAATCTCTACACAGCTACACATCAACCATGCAGAAACTCATATCCACAATACTGACTGGGGCATCTGAATCGGATAACAAAAAAAACATAATTTAAATTTCAGGTATATCTAATGCCTTGGAAATTCTTTTGTACCCTTCTCCTGACTGATACCTTTTAACAATGAGATCCCTCTGATGTTTTAGAAGCTCTCTGCGGACCATGGCTTTTGCTGTAGGATGCGACTAACAAAATGTCAGGAAAGACCTACTAGGACAGCTGAACTTTATTTGGGGTTAATCAGAGGCACTTTAAATGATGCCAGGTGTGTACTGATTCCTATTTAACATGATTTTGAATGTGATTGCTTAATTCTGAACACAGTTACATCCCCAGTTATAAAAGGGTGTTCACACTTATGCAACCATATTATTTTAGTTTTTTATTTGTATTTCCCTTTACCTAAAAGATTTCAGTTTGTTTTTCAATTGAGTTGTACAGTTTATAGGTCACATTAAAGGTGGAAAAAGTTCTGAAATGATTTATCTTTGTCTCATTTTTTTACATCACAGAAGCCTGGCATTTTAACAGGGGTGTGTAGACTTTTTATATCCACTATATATATATATTAAAATAACCTAAGAGGCTTACAGAGTGCCGAAAAAATTTAAATATAGAACTTACCAATAGGCAGCCTGGTATTGCAGGAGACCTGTAGGAAGCCAAACCAGTGCTGAAACATAACATCTGGAATAGGAGTATATCGATAACCAAACAGGAGGTGACAAAGGACAAGTCCCTGCAACACCAGTGGAAAGCTTTTGACTAAATCCCAACAGGTGAAAAATATGCCACTACCCATACTACAAATACATCCCTCTGTCAAAGACTGCAATAAGAGAGGAAATGGGCCTCAACTCAATCTGAGAACTCTTCTCACTGAAGAATCAAATGCACACCTTCATTCCTCACCTTCCTCCAGCAGAGGCAAAGACAAGACTGAGTTACCAATGAGATGGGAGGGGTTTTATAAAGCTCTTGGAGTTCGGGAATCTTTGCCTCCTCCTAGTGGCAGGGAAGAGTAATGCCCAGGAGAAATGGATCATGTACTCTCACCACCTGTATGAAAGAAATAATAGCATCAAGACCAGGCCCAAACAAAATCTTTCCCTGAAAAGGGAGAGATAAAAGTCTAGATTTGGAAACCATGTCAGCTGAGAATGATTTTAATGAGGCCCTTCCGGTCAAAACTGCTAACTACATATTCTTAGTGTTAGTCCTAATAATGCCAACAATAGCATCACAAATTAAAGCATAAGCTGACCTTAGAAGTGTCACGCAATGTTGGAAATCATCAACAGAATCAACTAAAAGCTGCTCTGATAAACTGTTGTATGAAAGAGTAGAAGCTACAGCAACACAAGCGATACTAATCACTGGCATGAAAAGAAAACCTGTTTGCTGAAAAGCCTTTCTATGGAAGGACTCCAATTTTCTATCCATAGGGCATTAGAAAGAAGTACAATCCTCTAAAGGAAAAGTAGTGCATTTAGCTAAAGTCGATTATAGCACCATCCACCTTGGGGATAGTTCCCAAAGTTCTAGGTTAGAAGCAGGTAAAAGAAACTTATTTTTCAATTTTAAAGCTGGAATAAAAGGAATACCAGGCTTAGACCACTCTTTAGTAATTATTTAAGAAATGGCCTCTAGAAACAAAAACAAAAAACTCAGGAGAAAATCAAATCCTATTGCTTAATATTTTTTTCCTCAGGAGCTTTAGGATCTTGGACACAAAGTACATAAAACCTTCCTCAAAAGAGATCAAAGATGTTGAAATTTAAACACGAAAGAGGAGGAATCTGCATCCTGATTAGAGACTCATGATCATCTGAAGTTATTTTACCCTCAGAAGAGATCTGAGGAGTCAGAGCCTAAAACATTGAGAGACTGCTTAGCTGATCTGATTTGGTTCAGAAATGCTAGAAGGTAGGATGTCAGAAACAGACCTCCTGCGCTTACATGGAGGCAGCATAGCCGCATGCAGCTCAGAAATAGTTGAGTGCACAAAATCCTTAAAGGGACAGTTTACTCAAATTTTTTCTCCCCTTTAATTTGTTCCCAATGATCCACTTCACCTGCTGGAGTGTATTAAATTGTTTACAGGTAGCTCCTTTACCCTTATATTGGCATTTGAAATAGTTGATTTAACATGTGGTACCCCCAGCTATTCTGAAAGTTTGTGGCCGCAGGTCCCAGCTATAGATGAGTTTTGTAAACACAGCCAGCAGAAGAAATTACACTCCCAGTGGGATATAGCAGAGATAAGGTAATAAAATGTTGATTTTCCATTGTTCTCTCCAAGTACTGGTGATTGATTTATGGACAGATATAATATAAAGAAGATTGTATATGTACACAATGTGATAAAGTAATGAGATTTGATTATACCTACAAGCTCAACCCATTTTATTAGGTTGTGGCTTCAAAACACAAAATCAGAGCTTTAATATACACAAACCTTAAAAAGCTAATTTTCATACATTTTTACTCTGCAGTTGGTAAAAAAAAGCAATTGTAAACACATTAAGGGAAAAACTATTTTACAGTATACTATCCCTTTAAATCCTGGAGCAAAATCTGAAGAACTCCCCTATATAGAGCAAACAGAGGAAAGGCAGATTCCTTTAGAGGCAAGAGCAGCATTAGACTGATAGGAATGCATAGGATGATCCATAAAAGGATTGTAAAGCTGAGCTGGGGGAGTTACAGGTGTCAGATTACATTTAAAATGAGTTACAGGTGTCAGAACACATTTAAAATAAGTTATTAAAGGGACATTGTACATTAGTTCTTTCTTTGCATAAATGTTTTGTAGATGATCCATTTATATAGCCCATCTGGTAGTGTTTTTGTAAAAATGTATAGTTTTGCTTACTTTTAAAAACAAAACATTGTGCTGATTTTCAGACTCCTAACCAAGCCCCACAGTGTCAGATGTATACAGTACATGCATTTACTGACTCCTCCTGCCTTCTCTTTATGTTACCTGTCTTTTCATAAGCATGGGAGGGGGGAGAGTCTGCTCTTCTTGTTTTCCCAGCCCCTTTTACTGGGTGTCCCTGCCTAACCTCATCAACAATGCTAAACTGGGAGCTTTTAATTAAGATTTTAAAAGGTTTTATACTTAATTTTTAGAACAGTATATGTGCATATTAGTCACTACAGTAGTGTCTATTACATGCAGTTATATAAAAATTAGAGTATAATCCCCACAAGTATGACTTTTGGACTTTCACCACCTTTTGTAGCCCTACAAATAGAGTCTATTCTAGAGACACACATCCATTTTACAACAGGCATGGAACTTTTAATTGTTTGCATAAAACTATCATTGTTAACAGCAGGTAAGAACAAATAGACAAAACAGAATTTATGCTTACCTGATAAATTTCTTTCTCTTGTGATGTATCGAGTCCATGGATTCATCCATACTTGTGGGATATTCTCCTTCACTACAGGAAGTGGCAGAGAGAGCTGTCTATATAGCTCCTCCCTTAGCTCCACCCCCCAGTCATTCGACCGAAGGCTAGGAAGAAAAAGGAGAAACTATAGGGTGCAGTGGTGACTGAAGTTTTGAAATAAAAATATACTACCTGTCTTAAATACACAGGGCGGGCCGTGGACTCGATACATCACAAGAGAAAGAAATTTATCAGGTAAGCATAAATTCTGTTTTCTCTTGTAAGATGTATCGAGTCCACGGATTCATCCATACTTGTGGGATACCAATACCAAAGCTTTAAGACACGGATGTAGGGAGGGACAAGACAGGTTCCTTAAACGGAAGGCACCACTGCTTGTAGAACCTTTCTCCCAAAAATAGCCTCTGAAGAAGCAAAAGAATCGAATTTGGAAAATTTGGAAAAAGTATGAAGCGAAGACCAAGTCGCCGCCTTACAAATCTGTTCAACAGAAGCCTCATTTTTAAAAGCCCATGTGGAAGCCACTGCTCTAGTAGAATGAGCAGTAATTCTTTCAGGAGGCTGCTGGCCAGCAGTCTCATAAGCCATACGGATGATGCTTTGCAGCCAAAAAGAAAGAGAGGTAGCCGTAGCCTTTTGACCTCTCCGCTTACCAGAATAGACAACAAACAATGAAGATGTTTGACGGAAATCTTTGATTGCTTGTAAGTAGAACTTTAAAGCATGAACCACATCAAGATTGTGCAACAGACGTTCCTTCTTTGAAGAAGGATTAGGACACAGCGAAGGAACAACAATTTCCTGATTGATATTCATATTAGAAACAACCTTAGGAAGGAATCCAGGTTTGGTACGTAAAACCACCTTATCTGCATGGAAAATAAGATAAGGTGAGTCACACTGTAAAGCAGATAACTCAAACTCTTGGAGCCGAAGAGATAGCTACTAAAAACAAAACTTTCCAAGATAGAAGCTTAATATCTATGGAATGCATAGGTTCAAACGGAACCCCTTGAAGAACATTAAGAACCAAGTTTAGGCTCCATGGCGGAGCAACAGGTTTAAATACAGGTTGATCCTGACCAAGGCCTGACTAAACGCTTGAACGTCTGGGACATCTGCCAGACGTTTGTGTAAAAGAATAGACAAAGCATATATTTGTCCCTTTAAGGAACTAGCTGATAATCCCTTCTCCAATCCTTCTTGGAGAAAAGACAAAATTCTAGGAATCCTAATCTTACTCCATGAGTAACCCTTGGATTCACACCAACAAAGATATTTGCGCCAAATCTTATGATAGATTTTCCTGGTGACAGGCTTTCTAGCCTGAATCAGGGTATCAATGACCGACTCAGAGAAACCACGCTTTGATAGAATTAGGCGTTCAATCTCCAAGCAGTCAGACGCAGAGAAATTAGATTTGGATGCTTGAACGGACCTTGGATTAGAAGGTCCTGCCTCATTGGCAGAGTCCACGGTGGAACAGATGACATGTCCACCAGGTCTGCATACCAAGTCCTGCGTGGCCACGCAGGCGCTATCAGAATCACTGAAGCTCTCTCCTGCTTGATTCTGGGAACCAGACGTGGGAGGAGAGGAAATGGTGGAAATACATAAGCCAGATTGAAGGACCAGGGCACTGCTAGAGCATCTATCAGTACCGCCTGGGGGTCCCAGGACCTGGACCCATAACGCGGAAGTTTGGCATTCTGTCGGGACGCCATCAGATCCAATTCTGGTGTGCCCCATAGCTGAGTCAGCTGTGCAAATACCTCCGGATGGAGCTCCCACCCCCCCGGATGAAAAGTCTGATGACTTAGGAAATCCGCCTCCCAGTTCTCTACCCCTGGGATATGGATTCCTGAGAGATGGCAAGAGTGATCCTCCGCCCATCAGATAATTTTGGTTACCTCCATCATCGCTAGAGAACTCTGTGTTCCTCCTTGATGATTGATATAGGCTACAGTCGTGATGTTGTCCGACTGAAATCTGATGAATTTGGCCGCAGCTAGCTGAGGCCACGCCTGAAGCGCATTGAATATCACTCTCAGTAATAGAATGTTTATTGGGAGGAGAGATTCCTCCCGAGACCATAAGCCCTGTGCTTTCAGGGATTTCCAGACTGCACCCCAGCCTAGCAGGCTGGCATCTGTCGTTACTATGAGCCACTCTGGCCTGCGGAAACATATTCCCTGAGACAGGTGGTCCTGAGACAACCACCAGAGAAGAGAATCTCTGGTCTCTTGGTCCAGATGCAGTTGAGGAGATAAATCTGCATAATCCCCATTCCACTGTTTGAACATGCATAGTTGCAGTGGTCTGAGGTGTAGGCGGGCATAAGGAACTATGTCCATTGCCGCTACCATAAGTCCGATTACCTCCATACACTGAGCCACTGATGGCCGAGGAATGGAATGTAGAGCTCAGCAAATGATTAAAAGTTTTGTTTTTCTGACCTCCGTCAAAAATATTTTCATTTCTACCGAGTCTATCAGAGTCCCTAGGAAGGAAACTCTTGTGAGAGGGACGAGAGAACTCTTTTTTTATGTTCTCATTCCACCTGTGAGATATCAGAAAAGCCAACACGATGTCCGTGTGAGACTTGGCTAGCTGGAAAGTCATCAGATCAGAGGAAGAATAGTCCGAATAGTCTCCATCTTGAAAGAAGGTACTCTGAGGAATTTGTTTAGAATTTTGAGATCCAAGATTGGTCTGAAAGTTCCCTCTTTTTTGGGAACCACAAACAGGTTGGAGTCAAAACCTAGCCCATGTTCCGCTCTTGGAACTGGGCAAATCACTCCCATGGTATGTAGGTCTTCTACACAGCGTAAGAACGCCTCTCTCTTTGTCTGGTTTGCAGACAATTGAGAAATGTGAAATATCCCCCTCGGGGGGGGGGGGGGAGTCTTTGAAGTCCAGAAGATATCCTTGGGACACAATTTCTAAAGCCAAGGAAACGTGAACATCTCTTTGCCCAAGCCTGAGCAAAGAGAGAGAGTCTGCCCCCTACTTGATCCGGGGCTACCCCTTCATGCTGTCTTAGAAGCAGCAGGAGGCTTCTTGGCCTGTTTACCTTTGTTCCAAGCCTGGTTAAGTCTCCAGACTGACTTGCATTGGACAGAATTCCCCTCTTGCTTTGCTGCAGGGGAAGCTGAAGCGGGACCATCCTTGAAGTTCCGAAAGGAATGAAAATTATTTTGTTTGGTTCTCATCTTATTTGTTTTATCCTGAGGGAGGGCATGGCCTTTCCCTCCAGTGATGTCTGAAATAATTTCTTTCAGTGCAGGCCCGAATAGGGTCTTTCCTTTGAAAGGGATGTTCAACAATTTAGATTTTGATGACACATCAGCAGACCAGTACTTAAGCCATAACGCCCTGCGTGCTAAAATGGCAAAACCTGAATTCTTTGCCGCTAATTTAGCCATTTGGAAAGCGGCATCTGTAATGAAAGAATTAGCCAACTTAAGGGCATTAATTCTATCCATAATATCCTCTAATGGAGTCTCCACCTGGAGAGCCTCTTCTAGAGCCTCAAACCAGAAAGCAGCAGCAGTAGTTACAGGAACAATGCATGCAATAGGTTGGAGAAGAAAACCTTGCTGAACAAAAAATTTCTTTAGGAGACCCTCTAACTTTTTATCCATAGGATCTTTGAAAGCACAACTGTCTTCGATAGGAATAGTTGTACGCTTAGCAATAGTAGAAATAGCTCCCTCCACCTTAGGAACAGTCTGCCACGAGTCCTGTATGGTGTCAGATATGGGAAATATTTTCTTAAAAACAGGAGGGGGAGCGAACGGAATACCTGGTCTATCCCACTCCTTAGTAACAATAGTCACAATCCTCTTAGGGACTGGAAAAGCATCAGTGTAAACAGGAACCTCTAAGTATCTGTCCATTTTACACAATTTCTCTGGGACTACTATAGGGTCACAATCGTCTAGAGTAGCTAATACCTCCTTGAGCAATAAGCGGAGGTGTTCAAGCTTAAATTTAAAGGCCGTCATATCAGAATCTGTCTGAGGGAGCGTCTTTCCTGAATCAGAAATCTCTCCCTCAGATAACAATTCCCTTACCCCTACTTCAGAACATTGTGAGGGTATATCGGATACGGCTACTAAAGTGTCAGACGGCTCAGCATTTGTTCTTAACCCAGAGCTGACACGCTTTCCTTGTAAACCAGGCAGTTTAGAGAAAACCTCTGTGAGGGTTTTATTCATAACTGTGGCCATATCTTGTAAAGTAAATGAATTAGACGCACTAGAGGTACTTGGCGTCACTTGTGCGGGCGTTACTGGTTGTGACACTTAGGGAGAGCTAGATGCTAAACCCTCATTTCCTTCTGAGAATCATCTATTGCAATATTTTTAAGTGCTAAATTTTATAATTTATAGACATATCAGTGCAAGTGGGACACATTCTAAGAGGGGGTTCCACAATGGCTTCTAAACACATAGAAGAAGGATTCTTCTTGGTGTCAGGCATGTTAAACAGGCTAGTAATGTAACAAGCAAGCTTGGTAAACACTTTAATCAAAGTAAATAACACTTTAAACAAAAACGGTACTGTGCCTTTAAGAGAAAAAAAGCTGTACAAACTCTGCAAAACAGTGTAAAAAAGCAGTAAACACAACAACATTTTTACAGTAGCATCATAAAGCCTTAGTAACTTTACACAACTATGCAAATAAACAATTAACCCCTTAATGCAAAAACCGGATTGAAAAAACTTCAAAACTGATAAAATAAAGTTCAGCACCTTGCCACAGCTCTGCTGTGGTACCTACCTGCCCTTTAGGAACGATTTGTGGGGAAAAAACCTCTTTACAGCCCTCAAATACAGCAGGAATCTCTGGAGAAGTAGCTGTATGCTTCTGAGGTAAATAAACTGTGCAACTGAAAATAGGCCCCTCCCACCTCACTCGAAGTTATGGGGCCTAAAAAACACCACAGAGTGTTTCTTAAACTAGCCATGTGGGTTAATAACCCTTAAACAAGCCACAAAGACCCCTTAAAGTCCCTCAAAAAAACGTTTTATTTGTAACTAAACCAAAACGTTTTTTTCCTATTAGTGTCACCAGTAACTATGAGCCCTTTATGCAAGCTTGGATTCCTCTTTTACTGAATACAGCTTACCTTTCCCTCATGGGGATATTGCCAGCCTTTTCAAGAAATAACAGTCTGTCTAGAAAAAAAAGACTGAACATACCTTAATGCAGTTTAGCCTGCAAACTGTTCCCCCAACTGAAGTTTTCCTGTACTCTTCAGCCCTTGTGAGAACAGCAGTGGATCTTAGTTACAAAATGCTAAGATCATCATCCTCTTTTCTGCCAGAGAGTAAATAGTACACACCGGTACCATTTAAAATAAACTTTTGCTTGAGAAAATAAAAACTAACATTTTTGTCACCACACTCACTTTGCCCTTCCTAGCAGTTAAGCAGGCAGAGAGAATGACTGGGGGGTGGAGCTAAGGGAGGAGCTAAGGGAGGAGCTATATAGACAGCTCTGCTGTGGGTGCTCTCTTTGCCACTTCCTGTAGGGAAGGAGAATATCCCACAAGTATGGATGAATCCGTGGACTCGATACATCTTACAAGAGAAATCTACTCTCTTTTTTATTTAAAGCCTTCTGTCCTTAAAGGGACACTGAAACCAAATTTTTTTCTTTCATGATTCAGATAGAGCATGTAATTTTAACAACTTTCTAATTGACTCCTATTACCAATTTTTCTTCGTTCTCTTGCTATCTTTGTTTGAAAATCATGAATGTAAATCTTAGCAGCAAGCCTATTTTAGGTTCGGCACCATGGATAGCACTTGCTTATTGGAGGCTGACATTTACCCACTAATAAGCAAGTATAACCCAGGTTCTCAACCAAAAATGGGCAGGCTCCTATGCATCACATTCCTTCTTTTTAAATAAAGATAGCAAGAGAACGAAGAAAAATTGATAATAGGAGTAAATTAGAAAGTTGTTTAAAATTGCATGCTCTATCTGAATCATTAAAGAAAACATTTGTGTTTAGTGTTCCTTTAACTTAAATTTTTTAAATTATTTTAAAGGAAGCTACAGTATTGACCATCATTTTCTACTCCAAGCCAACTTAAGTAACCATTCTGTGTACCCATTCAATTTTAGCTTATGTCTATCTAGACTAATAGTCTCCCCAAAATTCTATGAAAAATTCCAGTCCATCATTTGACTTACTTCTACAGAAATTCTGCACACCGGCATTTGAAACTCATTAGCAAGAATGACATTTATATTTATCAATAAATCAAATTTCTACACATTCAGATTTACGTGAAGTGGTTTTCTTCTATATGTTCTACTTGGAGAATGGAGAAACATGAAATAAAAAATTACTCCTTCATTCCTCTAGTTCTCCGTTTAATGTGTAGGCAAGCTGCAGGAAAGGCAGTTTGGGGAAAAAATAATGAGAACATTGTAAAAGAAAATGGGTATTTTGAAAGCAGAGGGATGGATGGTTTTCAGGTGTTTTACTCTGAATATAAATAATAAGAAGGTTTACTGCTAACTCAGAGTCTTGTGTTGTTGTTTGTGTTCTCACATAAAAGCAAACAAAAGTAGTATTATGAGCTGCGGAGTCCACAGCAAAGCTGATCAACGTGAAAGTGCCCGGACATAAAAAAAAAAAAAAAAAAAAAAAAAGGGGAAGCACCTGAGAAGGGCATAAGGGAAGCAAATGGCAATAATAAGAAAGGAAAAAAAATGTATGCTTACCCGATAAAGGACTATATTACAAGTGGAGCGGT
This sequence comes from Bombina bombina, assembly GCF_027579735.1. Lineage (NCBI taxonomy): Eukaryota > Metazoa > Chordata > Amphibia > Anura > Bombinatoridae > Bombina > Bombina bombina. The sequence goes on along the minus strand of NC_069499.1, from coordinate 1,465,760,406 downwards.
AATAAAAGTTTATTCTTAACTTTATCTTTGCTAGAAATAAATTTTTGTGTGCAGGTCAGGCAGCGCTTGTATAACAAGTTAAAATTTTGCACTTTTGCGAAACCTAACGCAAACAAAAAGTTAACAATATTGCTTTCTCCCCATTGATTTCAATGGAGCCGCGAAGTAAAAAAAACAACCCAGTAACCCCTTAACCACAGCAACCTCCAACACAAATAACCCCCTACACTAGTAACCCCTAATCCATTACAACCCCCATCTCAATTAACCTCTACTTTAGTAACCCTTAATCCGCCGCAAACTCCATCGCAATTAACCCCCAACACTATAAACCCCTAAACTGCCACAAACTTCATCAAAATAAACCCCCTACACTATTAAACCCTAATCTGCCATAGCCCCAACTACTAGAAAAAGTTTCTCCCATTTATTGGGTTTCCTTGCATTTCTATTGGTGGATTTTAAATTCAAATGTAAATCAGACAACAAAATGAAAGATTTTTCTATTGGCTAATTGGAATTGAAAATCAACCAATAGAAATGGGGAAACTTGCATTCAAACTTCCGTGTGCTGCGGTGGAAGGCATGAAGTTCAAGTGGAAGAAAAGAAAAGGAACACCCCAGAAGAGTGACGCCTTGGAAGAAGAGGACTGCTATGGAACCCCGCTGCCACCACACCAGTAAAAAGAGACCACTGCTGCACCTGGAAGAAGAGGAGCACCGCCATGGACTGCCGCTACACCTGGAAGAAGAGGTGCGTCGACATGAACCACCGCCGCCATAGATGGAGGAATGACACCGCCATGGACCCCCTGTGGACTGAATCAATGCTGTACTTCAAAACAACCTCCTGCAACAGTTTGGGAATTAAGCAATTGGCATTTACATATATGCTTCATGAACCTTTTAGGAATATGGTCATACTGAAACACTTTTTACTCAAAGTATCACTTGCAACAATATACTTTTTTGTATCAATAAGTATAGGAGGAGTTTAGGTGGAAATTCTTCCCATTCACAGGTAAACCACGCCCACAGGTCTGACAGACTATTTACCAGCGTGAATCAAGCACAAAATCATCTTGAAAAAAAACAATTGTAGGCTGAAACGCGTAGATGAATGCAGGAGACTCAATATTGCCACTTGAGATACAGAGCGCTCTGTGAACTATCTGGTCAATTTGTGAGAAGGGAAAAAAAAAAACGTCTGTAAGCTGACACAAAGAAGCAAGGTCTGGATTGGAGAAGGTCTGACCACGTGACCGGAGACACAGACACACCACTGTAACAAGCCGAGCAGGATGCAGAGAGATCGTTACTGATACACCTGAGAGAGCCATACAAACCAGTGCGGATCGTAGTAAGTGATTGAATTAAGAACGTGAAGTTGAAAGCCAAAGGTAAGCTAACAGCGAGGTGTGTGGTTTCATTGGACTGCAATCGTGTATTGTAGAGGGCAATCTTTTCCTGTGAGCAACCTTATTATTGATACAAAGGCTTCCAAGGAAGCTGGGGTATCCCACTGTAACTATTGTTTTTATTATACTCTGGAGACCTGAAGACTTTTGGAACATTTTATTGCTAGCAACATTTTTTTTTTTTAATAATATAACAACCGGTGGTTTTTCTGCTCTATGATACTTACCTTTGCTTTTATCAGCATAAACTGTTATTTTATGTGTGTATTTGTATATTAATTTATTAATATAAATTGCCTTTTACTATATTGTTTGATGTGACTGCTTTTTAGCGCTCTTTTTACCCCAGACTTTTAGATTTGCCCCCTGTGGACAAGCCAATGCCCCCAAAGGAGTTGGATTCAAAATAGTGAGTTAAAACTTGGGGTTAGCCTTAGGTTTTTTTTTTGTGGGTGGTAGAGGTTTAGTATTTTAGGATGCTTTCTTTATAGCAGACTAGGGGTTGATAGTGAAGGGGCTTATTGAGACGGGGGGAATGGCGGATTAGAGGTTGATAGTGTAGGTCGTAATAACATAATTTATGAAAGAACCTCAAAATGCCTATAAATACACCCCTCACCACACCCACAATTCAGTTTAACGAATAACCAAGTAGTGGGGTGATAAAGAAAGGATTAAAAAGCATCAAAAAAAGGAATTTGGAAATAATTGTGCTTTATACAAAAAATCATAACCACCATAAAAAGGGTGGGTCTCATGGGCTCTTGCCAATATGAAAGAAATGAATTTATCAGGTAAGTGCTTACATAAATTATGTTTTCTTTCATGTAATTGGCAAGAGTCCATGGGCTAGTGATGTATGGGATAGTAATACCCAAGATGTGGAACTCCACACAAGAGTCACTAGAGAGGGAGGGATAAAAATAATAGCCATTTTCAGCTGAAAAAAATAATCCACAACCCAAAATATACATTTATTCTCATAAATTAAAATAAAAAACTTAAACATAAGCAGAGGAATCAAACTGAAACAGCTGCCTGAAAAACTTTTCTACCAAAAACTGCTTCCGAAGAAGCAAATACATCAAAACGGTAGAATTTAGTAAACGTATGCAAAGAAGACCAAGTTGCTGCTTTGCAAATCTGATCAAGTTTCATTCTTAAAAGCCCACGAAGTGGAGACTGATCTAGTAGAATGAGCTGTAATTCTATGAGGCGGGCCTGACCCGACTCCAAATAAGCCTGATAAATCAAAAGCTTTAACCAAGATGCCAAGGAAATGGCAGAATCCTTCTGACCTTTCCTAGAACCAGAAAAGATAACAAATAGACTAGAAGTCTTCATGAAATCTTTAGTAGCTTCAACATAATATTTCAAAGCTCTTACAACATCCAAAGAATGTAAGGATCTCCCCAAAGAATTCTTAGGATTAGGACACAAAGAAGGAACAACAATTTCTCTATTAATGTTGCTAGAATTCACAACCTTAGTTAGAAATTTAAATGAAGTCCGCAAAACTGCCTTATCCTGATGGAAAATCAGAAAAGGAGATTCACAAGAAAGAGCAGATAATTCGGAAACTCTTCTAGAAGAAATGGCCAAAAGGAACAATACTTTCCAAGAAAGTAGTTTAATGTCCAAAGAATGCATAGGCTCAAACGGAGGAGCCTGTAAAGCCTTCAAAACCAAATTAAGACTCCAAGGAGGAGAGATAGATTTAATGACATGCTTGATACGGACCAAAGCCTGTACAAAACAGTGAATATCAGGAAGCTTAGCAATCTTTCTGTGAAATAAAACAGAAAGAGCAGAGATTTGTCCCTTGAAGGAACTTGCAGACAAACGTTTATCCAAACCATACTGAAGAAACTGTAAAATTCTAGGAATTCTAAAAGAATGCCAGGAGAATTTATGAGAAGAACACCATGAAATATAAGTCTTCCAAACTCGATAAATCTTCATAGAAACAGATTTACAAGCCTATAACATAGTATTAATCACTGAGTCAGAGAAACCTCTATGACTAAGGACTAGGCGTTCAATTTCCATACCTTCAAATATAATGATTTCAGATCCTGATGGAAAAACCGACCTTGAGAAAGAAGGTCTGGTCTTAAAGGAAGTGGCCAAGGTTGGCAACTGGACATCCGAACAAGTTCTGCATACCAAAACCTGTGAGGCCATGCTGGAGCTACCAGCAACACAAACGATTGTTCCATAATGATCTTGGAGATCACTCTTGGAAGAAGAACTAGAGGCGGGAAGATATAAGCAAGTTGGTAACACCAAGGAACTACTTACGCATCCACCGCCTCAGCCTGAGGATCCCTGGACCTGTTTAGATGGGAAGCCATCAGATCTATTTCTGGAAGACCCCACATCTGAACAATCTGAGAAAACACATCTGGATGGAGCGACCACTCCCCCGGATGTAAAGTCTGACGGCTGAGATAATCCGCTTCCCAATTGTCTACACCTGGGATATGAACCGCAGAAATTAGACAGGAGCTGGATTCCGCCCAAGCAAGTATCCAAGATACTTCTTTCATAGCTTGGGGACTGTGACACCCTGATGATTGACATATGCCACAATTGTGATATTGTCTGTCTGAAAACAAATGAACGGTTTTCTCTTCAACAGAGGCCAAATCTGAAAAGCCCTGAAAATAACACGGAGTTCTAAAATATTGATTGGTAACCTCGCCTCTTGAGAATTCCAAACCCCTTGTGCTGTCAGAGATCCCCAGACAGCTCCCCAACCTGAAAGACTTGCATCTGTTGTGATCACAGTCCAGGTTGGGCGAACAAAAGAGGCCCCTTGAACTATACGATGGTGATATAACCACCAAGTCAGAGAGAGTCGAACATTGGGATTTAAGGATATTAATTGTGATATCTTTGTATAATCCCCGCACCACTGATTCAGCATACAAAGCTGGAGAGGTCTCATACGAAAACGCACAAAGGGGATCACGTCCGATGCTGCAGTCATGAGACCTAAAACTTTCATGCACATAGCTACTGAAGGGAATGATTGATACTGAAGGTTTCGACAAGCTGAAACCAATTTTAATCGTCTCTTCTCTGTTTAGGTGTGGAAACCTAAAAAGGTGACCATTGTCTGAGGAATCAAGGAACTTTTTGGTAAATTGATCCTCCAACCATGTCTTTGAAGAAACAACACTAGTTGATTTGTGTGAGATTCTGCAGAATGTAAAGACTGAGCTAGTACCAAGATATCGTCCAAATAAGGAAACTGCAATACCCTGTTCTCAGATTACAGAGAGTAGGACACTGAGAACCTTTGAAAAGATTCTTGGAGCTGTCGCAAAGCCAAATGGAAGAGCGACAAATTGGTAATGCTTGTCTAGAAAAGAGAATCTCAGAAACTGATAGTGGTCTGGATGAATCGGAATATGAAGATATGCATCCTGTAAGTCTATTGTGGACATATAATGCGTTTGCTGAACAAAATGCAGAATACTCCTTATAGTCACCATTTTGAAAGTTGGCACTCTTACAAAATGATTCAAAATTTTCAGATCCAGAACTGGCCTGAATAAATTTTCTTTCTTTTGGGACAATGAATAGATTTGAATAAAGCCCCAGACCCTGTTCCTGAAACGAAACTGGTATGATTACCCCTGAAAGCTCCAGGTCTGAAAAACACTTTAGAAAAGCCTGAGCCTTTACTGGATTTGCTGGGATGCATGAAAGAAAAAATCTTTTCACAGGAGGTCTTACTCTGAATCATTTTTGGTACCTTTGAGAGACAATACACTGAATCCAATGATTTTGGACAGAATCTGCCCAATTGTTTTGGAAGAACTACTTGGAGGCTGGCTTTGGTTTCTTAAACGGCTTGGATTTATTCCAACTTGAAGAAGGTTTCCAATTGGAACCAGATTCTTTGGGTGAAGGATTAGGTTTCTGTTCCTTATTTTGTCAAAAGGAACGAAAACGGTTAGAAGCTTTAGAATTACCCTTGGGTCTTTTATCCTGAGGCAAAAAAACTCCCTTCCCCCAGTGACAGTTGAAATAATCGAATCCAACTGAGAACCAAATAAATTATTACCTTGGAAAGAAAGAGATAGTAATCTAGATTTAGATACCATGTCAGCATTCCAATATTTGAGCCCCAAAGCTCTTCTAGCTAAAATAGCTAAAGACATAGATTTAACATCAATTTTGTTGATATCAAAAATGGCATCACAGATAAAATGATTAGCATGTTGAAGCAAACGAACAATGCTAGACAAATCAGGATCCATTTCCTGTTGCGCTAAACTTTCCAACCAAAAAGTTGATGCAGCTGCAACATCAGCCATAGAAAAGGCAGGCCTGAGAAGATAGCCAGAATATAAATAAGCTTTCCCTAGATAAGATTCAAGTTTCCTATCTAAAGGGTCCTTAAAGGAAGTACTATCTTCCAAAGGAATAGTAGTATGTTTGGCAAGAGTAGAAATAGCCCCATCAACTTTGGGGATCTTTTCCCAAAACTCCAATCTAACTACTGGCAAAGGATACAATTTTTTAAACCTTGAAGAAGGAATAAAAGAAGTACCAGGCCTATTCCATTCCTTAGAAATCATATCAGAAATAGCATCCGGAACTGGAAAAACCCATGGAGTAACCACAGGAGGTTTATAAACAGAATTTAAACGTTAACTAGTTTTAGTATCAAGAGGACTAGTTTCCTCAATATCTAATGTAATCAACACGTCTTAACAAGGAACGAATATACTCCATTTTAAATAAATAACATAATTTATGTAAGAACTTACCTGATAAATTCATTTCTTTCATATTAGCAAGAGTCCATGAGCTAGTGACGTATGGGATATACATTCCTACCAGGAGGGGCAAAGTTTCCCAAACCTCAAAATGCCTATAAATACACCCCTCACCACACCCACAATTCAGTTTAACGAATAGCCAAGAAGTGGGGTGATAAAAAAGTGCGAAAGCATATAAAATAAGGAATTGGAATAATTGTGCTTTATACAAAAATCATAACCACCCCAAAAAAAGGGCGGGCCTCATGGACTCTTGCTAATATGAAAGAAATGAATTTATCAGGTAAGTTCTTACATAAATTATGTTTTCTTTCATGTAATTAGCAAGAGTCCATGAGCTAGTGACGTATGGGATAATGATTACCCAAGATGTGGATCTTTCCACGCAAGAGTCACTAGAGAGGGAGGGATAAAATAAAGACAGCCAATTCCTGCTGAAAATAATCCACACCCAAAATAAAGTTTAATGAAAAACATAAGCAGAAGATTCAAACTGAAACCGCTGCCTGAAGTACTTTTCTACCAAAAACTGCTTCAGAAGAAGAAAATACATCAAAATGGTAGAATTTAGTAAAAGTATGCAAAGAGGACCAAGTTGCTGCTTTGCAAATCTGATCAATCGAAGCTTCATTCCTAAATGCCCAGGAAGTAGAAACTGACCTAGTAGAATGAGCTGTAATCCTTTGAGGCGGAGATTTACCCGACTCAACATAGGCAAGATGAATTAAAGATTTCAACCAAGATGCCAAAGAAATGGCAGAAGCTTTCTGGCCTTTTCTAGAACCAGAAAAGATAACAAATAAACTAGAAGTCTTTCGGAAAGACTTAGTAGCTTCAACATAATATTTCAAAGCTCTAACAACATCCAAAGAATGCAATGATTTCTCCTTAGAATTCTTAGGATTAGGACATAATGAAGGAACCACAATTTCCCTACTAATGTTGTTAGAATTCACAACTTTAGGTAAAAATTCAAAAGAAGTTCGCAACACTGCCTTATCCTGATGAAAAATCAGAAAAGGAGACTCACAAGAAAGAGCAGATAATTCAGAAACTCTTCTGGCAGAAGAGATTGCCAAAAGGAACAAAACTTTCCAAGAAAGTAATTTAATGTCCAATGAATGCATAGGTTCAAACGGAGGAGCTTGAAGAGCCCCCAGAACCAAATTCAAACTCCAAGGAGGAGAAATTGACTTAATGACAGGTTTTATACGAACCAAAGCTTGTACAAAACAATGAATATCAGGAAGATTAGCAATCTTTCTGTGAAAAAGAACAGAAAGAGCAGAGATTTGTCCTTTCAAAGAACTTGCGGATAAACCTTTATCTAAACCATCCTGAAGAAACTGTAAAATTCTCGGAATTCTTAAAGAATGCCAAGAAAAATGATGAGAAAGACACCAAGAAATATAAGTCTTCCAGACTCTATAATATATATCTCTGGATACAGATTTACGAGCCTGTAACATAGTATTAATCACAGAGTCAGAGAAACCTCTTTGACCAAGAATCAAGCGTTCAATCTCCATACCTTTAAATTTAAGGATTTGAGATCCTGATAGAAAAAAGGACCTTGCGACAGAAGGTCTGGTCGTAGCGGAAGAGTCCACGGATGGCAAGAGGCCATCCGGACAAGATCCGCATACCAAAACCTGTGAGGCCATGCCGGAGCTACCAGCAGAACAAACGAGCATTCCTTCAGAATCTTGGAGATTACTCTTGGAAGAAGAACTAGAGGCGGAAAGATATAAGCAGGATGATACTTCCAAGGAAGTGATAATGCATCCACTGCTTCCGCCTGAGGATCCCGGGATCTGGACAGATACCTGGGAAGTTTCTTGTTTAGATGAGACGCCATCAGATCTATTTCTGGAAGCTCCCACATTTGAACAATCTGAAGAAATACCTCTGGGTGAAGAGACCATTCGCCCGGATGCAACGTTTGGCGACTGAGATAATCCGCTTCCCAATTGTCTATACCTGGGATATGAACCGCAGAGATTAGACAGGAGCTGGATTCCGCCCAAACCAGAATTCGAGATACTTCTTTCATAGCCAGAGGACTGTGAGTCCCTCCTTGATGATTGATGTATGCCACAGTAGTGACATTGTCTGTCTGAAAACAAATGAACGATTCTCTCTTCAGAAGAGGCCAAGACTGAAGAGCTCTGAAAATTGCACGGAGTTCCAAAATATTGATTGGTAATCTCACCTCCTGAGATTCCGAAACTCCTTGTGCCGTCAGAGATCCCCACACAGCTCCCCAACCTGTGAGACTTGCATCTGTTGAAATTACAGTCCAGGTCGGAAGCACAAAAGAAGCCCCCTGAATTAAACGATGGTGATCTGTCCACCACGTTAGAGTGTCGTACAATCGGTTTTAAAGATATTAATTGAGATATCTTTGTGTAATCCTTGCACCATTGATTCAGCATACAGAGCTGAAGAGGTCGCATGTGAAAACGAGCAAAGGGGATCGCGTCCGATGCAGCAGTCATAAGACCTAGAATTTCCATGCATAAGGCTACCGAAGGGAATGATTGTGACTGAAGGTTTCGACAAGCTGAAATCAATTTTAGACGTCTCTTGTCTGTTAAAGACAGAGTCATGGACACTGAATCTATCTGGAAACCCAGAAAGGTTACCCTTGTCTGAGGAATCAATGAACTTTTTGGTGAATTGATCCTCCAACCATGATCTTGAAGAAACAACACAAGTCGGTTCGTATGAGATTCTGCTAAATGTAAAGACTGAGCAAGTACCAAGATATCGTCCAAATAAGGAAATACCACAATACCGTGTTCTCTGATTACAGACAGAAGGGCACCGAGAACCTTTGTAAAAATTCTTGGAGCTGTAGCTAGGCCAAACGGCAGAGCCACAAACTGGTAATGCTTGTCCAGAAAAGAGAATCTCAGGAACTGATAATGATCTGGATGAATCGGAATATGCAGATATGCATCCTGTAAATCTATTGTGGACATAAAATGCCCTTGCTGAACAAAAGGCAAGATAGTCCTTACAGTTACCATTTTGAACGTTGGTATCCTTACATAACGATTCAATATTTTTAGATCCAGAACTGGTCTGAAGGAATTCTCCTTCTTTGGTACAATGAAGAGATTTGAATAAAACCCCATCCCCTGTTCCAGAACTGGAACTGGCATAATTACTCCAGCCAACTCTAGATCTGAAACACAATTCAGAAATGCTTGAGCTTTCACTGGATTTACTGGGACACGGGAAAGAAAAAATCTCTTTGCAGGAGGTCTCATCTTGAAACCAATTCCGTACCCTTCTGAAACAATGTTCTGAATCCAAAGATTGTGAACAGAATTGATCCAAATTTCTTTGAAAAAACGTAACCTGCCCCCTACCAGCTGAGCTGGAATGAGGGCCGCACCTTCATGTGGACTTAGAAGCAGGCTTTGCCTTTCTAGAAGGCTTGGATTTATTCCAGACTGGAGATGGTTTCCAAACTGAAACTGCACCTGAGGATGAAGGATCAGGCTTTTGTTCTTTGTTGAAACGAAAGGAACGAAAACGATTATTAGCCCTGTTTTTACCCTTAGATTTTTTATCCTGTGGTAAAAAAGTTCCTTTCCCACCAGTAACAGTTGAGATAATGGAATCCAACTGAGAACCAAATAATTTGTTACCCTGGAAAGAAATGGAAAGTAGAGTTGATTTAGAAGCCATATCAGCATTCCAAGTTTTAAGCCATAAAGCTCTTCTAGCTAAAATAGCTAGAGACATAAACCTGACATCAACTCTGATAATATCAAAAATGGCATCACAGATAAAATTATTAGCATGCTGAAGAAGAATAATAATATTATGAGAATCATGATCTGTTACTTGTTGTGCTAAAGTCTCCAACCAAAAAGTTGAAGCTGCAGCAACATCAGCCAAAGATATAGCAGGTCTAAGATTACCTGAACACAGATAAGCTTTTCTTAGAAAGGATTCAATTTTCCTATCTAAAGGATCTTTAAACGAAGTACCATCTGACGTAGGAATAGTAGTAAGTTTAGCAAGGGTAGAAATAGCCCCATCGACTTTAGGGATTTTGTCCCAAAATTCTAATCTATCAGACGGCACAGGATATAATTGCTTAAAACGTTTAGAAGGAGTAAATGAATTACCCAATTTATCCCATTCTCTGGAAATTACTTCAGAAATAGCATTAGGAACAGGAAAAACTTCTGGAATAACCACAGGAGATTTAAATACCTTATCTAAACGTTTAGAATTAGTATCAAGAGGACCAGAATCCTCTATTTCTAAAGCAATTAGTACTTCTTTAAGTAAAGAACGAATAAATTCCATTTTAAATAAATACGAAGATTTATCAGCATCAATCTCTGAGACAGAATCCTCTGAACCAGAAGAGTCATCAGAATCAGAATGATGATGTTCATTTAAAAATTCATCTGTAGAGAGAGAAGTTTTAAAAGATTTTTTATGTTTACTAGAAGGAGAAATAACAGACATAGCCTTCGTGATGGATTCAGAAACAAAATCTCTTATGTTATCAGGAACATTCTGCACCTTAGATGTTGAGGGAACTGCAACAGGCAATGGTACATTACTAAAGGAAATATTATCTGCTTTAACAAGTTTGTCATGACAATTAATACAAACAACAGCCGGAGGAATAGCTACCAAAAGTTTACAGCAGATACACTTAGCTTTGGTAGTTCCAGCACTAGACAGCGATTTTCCTGAAGTATCTTCTGACTCAGATGCAACGTGAGACATCTTGCAATATGTAAGAGAAAAAACAACATATAAAGCAAAATTGATCAAATTCCTTAAATGACAGTTTCAGGAATGGGAAAAAATGCCAATAAACAAGCTTCTAGTAACCAGAAGCAAAGAAAAAATGAGACTGAAATAATGTGGAGACAAAAGCGACGCCCATATTTTTTGGCGCCAAATAATACGCCCACATTGTTTGGCGCCTAAATACATCCGGAACGCCGACATTTTTGGCGCAAAAGGAAGTCAAAAAAATGACGCAACTTCCGGCGACACGTATGACGCCGGAAACAGAAAAGATTTTTTGCGCCAAAAAAGTCCGCGCCAAGAATGACGCAATAAAATGAAGCATTTTCAGCCCCCGCGAGCCTAACAGCCCACAGGGAAAAAAAGTCAAATTTTTAAGGTAAGAAAAAATGATTGATTCAAATGCATTATCCCAAATATGAAACTGACTGTCTGAAAATAAGGAATGTTGAACATTCTGAGTCAAGGCAAATAAATGTTTGAATACACATATTTAGAACTTTATAAATAAAGTGCCCAACCATAGCTTAGAGTGTCACAGAAAATAAGATTTACTTACCCCAGGACACTCATCTACATGTTTGTAGAAAGCCAAACCAGTACTGAAACGAAAATCAGCAGAGGTAATGGTATATAAATAAGAGTATATCGTCGATCTGAAAAGGGAGGTAAGAGATGAATCTCTACGACCGATAACAGAGAACCTATGAAATAGCCCCCGTAGAAGGAGATCACTGCATTCAAATAGGCAATACTCTCCTCACATCCCTCTGACATTCACTGCACGCTGAGAGGAAAACCGGGCTCCAACTTGCTGCGGAGCGCATATCAACGTAGAATCTAGCACAAACTTACTTCACCACCTCCATAGGAGGCAAAGTTTGTAAAACTGAATTGTGGGTGTGTTGAGGGGTGTATTTATAGGCATTTTGAGGTTTGGGAAACTTTGCCCCTCCTGGTAGGAATGTATATCCCATACGTCACTAGCTCATGGACTCTTGCTAATTACATGAAAGAAAAGTAGATTTGTCAGTGTCAATATCTGAGGAAGGATCTTCTGAATCAGATAGTCATTAGAGGAGGATAATTCAGTATGTTGTCGGTCATTTCAAATTTCATCAACTTTATGAGAAGTTTTAAAAGACCTTATACGTTTATTAGAAGGCGGGATAGCAGACAAAGCCTTATGAATCGCTTTAGCAATAAAATCTTTTATATTCACAGGAATATAATGTACATTAGATGTTGAAGGAACAACAGGCATTGTAATATTACTGATGGATACATTCTCTACATGTAAAAGCTTATCATGACAACTATTACATACCACAGCTGGAGATATAATCTCCACAAATTTACAACAGATGCACTTAGCTTTGGTAGAACTGTTATCAGGCAGCAGGGTTCCAACAGTGGTTTCTGATACAGGATCAGATTGAGACATCTTGCAAATGTGAGAGAAAAAACAACATATAAAGCAAAATTATCAATTTCCTTATATCGCAGTTTCAGGAATGGGAAAAAAAAAAATGCAAACAGCATAGCCCTCTGACATAGAAAAACATAATTTATGCTTACCTGATAAATTCCTTTCTTCTGTAGTGTGATCAGTCCACGGGTCATCATTACTTCTGGGATATTACTCCTCCCCAACAGGAAGTGCAAGAGGATTCACCCAGCAGAGCTGCATATAGCTCCTCCCCTCTACGTCACTCCCAGTCATTCGACCAAGGACCAACGAGAAAGGAAAAGCCAAGGGTGAAGTGGTGACTGGAGTATAAATTAAAAAATATTTACCTGCCTTAAAAACAGGGCGGGCCGTGGACTGATCACACTACAGAAGAAAGGAATTTATCAGGTAAGCATAAATTATGTTTTCTTCTGTTAAGTGTGATCAGTCCACGGGTCATCATTACTTCTGGGATACCAATACCAAAGCAAAAGTACACGGATGACGGGAGGGATAGGCAGGCTCTTTATACAGAAGGAACCACTGCCTGAAGAACCTTTCTCCCAAAAATAGCCTCCGATGAAGCAAAAGTGTCAAATTTGTAAAATTTGGAAAAAGTATGAAGCGAAGACCAAGTTGCAGCCTTGCAAATCTGTTCAACAGAGGCCTCATTCTTGAAGGCCCAAGTGGAAGCCACAGCTCTAGTAGAATGAGCTGTAATTCTTTCAGGAGGCTGCTGTCCAGCAGTCTCATAAGCTAAACGAATTATGCTACGAAGCCAAAAAGAAAGAGAGGTAGCGGAAGCTTTTTGACCTCTCCTCTGCCCAGAGTAAATGACAAACAGAGAAGACGTTTGTCGAAATTCCTTAGTTGCCTGTAAGTAAACGTTTTTTATCTCAGTCAAACTATAATTCTCACAGCTCTGCTGAGAGAAATTACCTCCCTCAAAATAAGTTTTGAAGACCCCTGAGCTCTGTAGAGATGAACCGGATCATGCAGGGAATACAATGAGTTGCTGACTGAAATATTTGATGCATAGTAAAAGCGCCAAAAAACGGCCCCTCCCCCTCACACACAGCAGTGAGGGAGAACAGAAACTGTCAGAAAAACAGATTAAGCAACTGCCAAGTGGAAAAATAGTGCCCAAACATTTATTCACACAGTACCTCAGCAAATGAAAACGATTTTACATTCCAGCAAAAACGTTAAACATAATCTCTAGTTATTAAACAGCTTTATGTATTTCTTACAGTGTAATTCTAGTGAAGTACCATTCCCCAGAATACTGAAGTGTAAAGTATACATACATGACATTATATCGGTATGGCAGGATTTTCTCATCAATTCCATTGTCAGAAAATAAAAACTGCTACATACCTCTATGCAGATTCATCTGCCCGCTGTCCCCTGATCTGAAGTTTACCTCACTCCTCAGATGGCCGAGAACAGCAATATGATCTTAACTACTCCGGCTAAAATCATAGCAAAACTCTGGTAGATTCTTCTTCAAACTCTGCCAGAGAGGTAATAACACACTCCGGTGCTATTTTAAAATAACAAACTTTTGATTGAAGATATAAAACTAAGTATAATCACCATAGTCCTCTCACACATCCTATCTAGTCGTTGGGTGCAAGAGAATGACTGGGAGTGACGTAGAGGGGAGGAGCTATATGCAGCTCTGCTGGGTGAATCCTCTTGCACTTCCTGTTGGGGAGGAGTAATATCCCAGAAGTAATGATGACCCGTGGACTGATCACACTTAACAGAAGAAAGAGGCATATAGGAATGGGGTTTTAAAAAATTAAATTATTTGGCGGCAAGTATGAAGCACAACGCAAAATGAATTTTTTTGGCACTAACAACATTCGGTAATGACACACTCGCATCATTGCAGGTGCAACCTTGTGCAAGGAAACTGACGAATACCGGATGTACCTTCGCGGCAAAAAAATTATTGCACCAAAAATGACGCAATAAACATTAGCATTTTGCGACCTCGCAAGCCTAATTTTGCCCGCAAAAATTTAATGAAAAAGCAGTCAATTTAAAAACGACTATACCCCAGGTAAGAAAAATGTTTTCCTAATTATGTTTTTTCCCCCAAATATGAAACCGATAGTCTGCAAAAGGAAATATACATAAACCTGACTCATGGCAAATATAAGTACAATGCATATATTTAGAACTTTATATTAATACATAAAGTGCCAAACCATAGCCAAGAGTGTCTTAAGTAATGAAAACATACTTACCGAAAGACACCCATCCACATATAGCAGATAGCCAAACCAGTACTGAAACGGTTATCAGTAGAGTTAATGGAATATGAGAGTATATCGTCGATCTGAAAAGGGAGGTAGGAGATGAATCTCTACAACCGATAACAGAGAACCTATGAAAAAGATTTCCTGTAAGGAAAACCATAGAATTCAATAGGTAATACTCCCTTCACATCCCTCAGACATTCACTGTACTCTGAGAGGAATCGGGCTTCAAAATGCTGAGAAGCACATATCAACGTAGAAAATCAAGCTAAAACTTACTTCACCACTTCCATAGGTGGCAAAGTTTGTAAAACTGAATTGTGGGTGTGGTGAGGGGTGTATTTATAGGCCTTTTGAGGTTTGGGAAACTTTTCTCCTCCTGGTAGGATTGTAGATTGTATATATCATACGTCACAAGCTCATGGACTCTTGACAATTACATGAAAGAAATTTTATTCTTATGTTTTGTTTTTTAGTGCAACTTTTTTTAAAGCCCAAACCTTTTTTCGCAAGCTTTGAATTTACATAGAAAATGCTGCCCATTGCTATTTTGCATTATGGAAATAAGTGATGAATGGAGATTTGTACTAGACCTACACTCATTACCTGACACATACACACATGCCGATGGCTTAAATTTTGATCAATGGCTTCCTGGCAGGTTTTTCATATGTCTGAATAATACTTCATAGCTGCGTAGTTATTGAGTGCGATGCACATGAGGCTCCATATAAATCAGCACCTGGGATGTTTACTTTAGATGATGTATGTTTGATTAAGGCTGTAGTGTAACTCTATTACCAAGAACTGGTTTACGTACACCAGCTTATGCTGTTCTTCCACCTGACTCCCTCTTACATAGCTCAGAAGAGGAATTATCTACTTGAAATGTAAATGGATGGAGACATTTACTGAATATTAAAACATAACTTGTCTTTCCACTATAAAAGGAGGTCAGACCAAAGGAAAAAAAAGTACCAATGTGTTTCTAAAACACAGGGGAAACAACTATAATAAATAGCATATAAGTAAATAAAAATACTTAAAATAATCTATAGCTGTTCAAGATCTCTTTATAGTAAAAACCTACTGTTTCATGTTCCACTGACTTTTTCACTGTGTGCTTTCCTAGAGAAAGAAAAGCACAACTGCATAAGTTCTATAAGAAGTGACGAGATACCATATCCAGTACTACTGAGCAAATATTAGCTCCCTATTTGGTGTTATATAAAAACGTCCCAAAAAAACTAAGAAAAATGGGAACGGTGTTCCAATTTTTTTCATAGGAATTGGAGACTACACTGAATTATTTTGTTTTTACCAATACATTTTTAAACATAATAAAAGTACCTGTTTTAATTACATCTATGACCAAACATATGAAACTGAGGCTGTCAGACATCTTAAAATAGCAATAGAAAATTATTCCCTGGTTACTGAGATTGTTCATGAGCAAGACTGAAATTGTTGTTAAATGAATAGTCTAGTCAAAATTAAACTATCATGATTCAGATAGAGCATGCAATTGTAAGCAACTTTCTAATGTACTCCTATTAATTTTTCTTTGTTCTTTTGGTATCTTTATTTGAATGTAGGGCTGCAACTAACGATTATTTCCATAATCGATTACGCGGACGATTATTTTTTTCGATTAATCGACTAATCGGATAAAAAATAAATAAATATTTTTTTCCTATATTTAAAATAAAATCCATATAGTGTTATAAATATAAAGTTCAGACTAAAACTTTACATTAAAACAACTGTTGGTCTAATTTTTTTTAAGCAGCAGAACAAATTTTTATAATTAAGCAAAACAAAACCACAAACTGTTTGAAAAGAGGTAGGTCATTCACTCTTTCAGAAACTTTGCATTGAAATGCAAAAATATCAACGTGTTCACATGCTCCTGGCTGAGGCTGGCTCTCCATTTTGCAAGCTATTTTGCCTGCAGCAGAGAAGAGGCGCTCAGATGGTGTTGAGGTGCCTGAGATGCATAGGTAGGGTTTTTGCCAATTTCACCAAGGTGGGCTATTTATCTTTGATAGCTCTCCACCAATGCAAGGGGCCTCTAAACAAAGTAAGCCTGGTCTTCTGACATAAAAATATCTTGAATATCTATATGCAATGGTAAACAACCAGCTATAAGGTTAGGGGGAACAATATATAGCCCATTCTCAAAATAACAGATATATTCTTACAGAGGTTGAATTTGGTACATATTCCAATTAATTAAAAATATTAAAACACAAAAAAAGGCAAAAGGGCTAAAGACTATATATCAGTAACAGGACACAGCCTTACACATTTATCTATACAGTACATATAATCAGCAATAGCAAGCAATCCGCTAAAAATTGTGCAAACAGGTAATGGTGACAAATTCATATAACAAATGCCATCTAGGTCTAGGTGTAAATAACAAGCTCGGCACTATATCATGCAAAGCATAGTCCCAAATCACCTGATTTAATATAAACAATACAAATTATGACTCCTATTTTATTTCTGGGTTGCACATAAGACAGGAGTAGCTGTAAACTTAAAAAGAAATAGTGCCCTAAAAAAGTGAAAAGTAAACGTCTGTAGATGTCCTTTAGGCTAAGGGCATAACCATAAAACACAATACCATGTGCAGGAGTTGAAGTGAAGCAGGTGGTGCTGTGCACAGAACAACTAATTGCAAACCAACTAATCGATTATGAGATTCGTTGACAACTATTTTCATAATCGATTATTATCGATTATGTCGATTAGTTGTTGCAGCTCTATTTGAATGTAAGGAGCAAGCCCATTTTTGGTTTAGCACCTAGGTAGCACTTGCTGATTGGTGGCTACCTTTAGACACCAATAAGAAAGTGCTACTCAGGTGCTGAACCAAAAATGGGCCAGATCCTAAGCTTACATTCTTGCCTTTTTAAATAAAAATAGCAAGAGAACAAAGAAAACAAAGAAAAATTGATAATAGGTGTAAATTAGAAAGTTGCTTAAAACTAAATTACTAATCTTCAGGTCACTCTGTGATAGCACAGCTGCAAGTATAACTTGGTCTTCTCTGGGGACAGTGGAAGTGACTGGGGTGCTATTATGTAGTACACACAAAAAAATAAAGAGATGTATACTGTCTCTGCAAGAGAGGCTAAAACGTTGCTGTTGTATTTGAAGGGTTAAACTTATAGTAGGCCGTTTTGGACCCTCTGAGTTGTTAGTGCAGCTCTGTGAATAATAATGGGTGACCATCACTGTTATAGTGACAGGGACTGAGCACACACACTTCCAACCTCTTATATAAGGCAACTAAATTACTGAAACACGCACTCTTGTAAAGAAAATAAATAGTGACCCTTATCTTATCTGAAAGTCAAGGCCCAGGTGAGTGTGAGTGGCAATGAGAGTAGCAGCCAGAAAAGCATAATATTCATGCTGCTTAAAAGGGACAGAAATGGTTCTGGCTTTTAAAGTGATGGTAAATCCTAGCGTTTGTGAAACGCTAGGATTTACCACTGCAAAAAATAAAATACTGAAAGTTCCTTTATTTGCCTGTAGCATATGCCGCGCTGAGCGCCTCAGGCCGATGGCAACAGACCGCTACTTTTTCAATGATGTGATGTTTCCAATAGCCCAGTTGGCATTATGCCGGATAGCTAGAACGCCATTGGCTAAAATCACCTTACCGAAGAATAGTGTTCTGTCGTGGGCTGCCTGAGGCGCTCAGCGTGGCGAATGCTGAAGACAAATAAGGGAACATTCAGCATGAAGTATTTTATACTTCATGACTGATAGAGCCCTTTATTTGTAGCACTGGTAAATCCTAGCGTTTCAAAAACGCTAGGATTTACCATCACTTTAACTAAAACGACACACTTTGTTGGTGAGCAAAGATAAATGCGTTTTAAAAACTAAGAACACAGAAAGCAATTAATCAAATACTCCCAGAGAAAAAGGGGTCAACAAATGTACAAAAACAGTTACAAACTCTCTTCATCAGCCAGTGCCACTAAAATTAGTCATCATTTTCAGTGACAACATCAACTATCAAGCCAGCATCCAATTCTTTTTTAAAGCTGCACTGTTATTCACCCCTCATGACAACTCATAAACCATATCTTGCAACTTCTAGCAAAAAAATATACTCTCTAGAATTAAATGACCCCTAAACACAATAGAACAGCAAAATCAATAAATACATAATAAATAGACAATGCAAATTTCATGTGACAGCCATCATTTAAATAGAATGTGCACATTTAGATAATGGAAGTGAAATGGAAGGTTGTACTGTCCCTTTAAGTACTGTCACATAAAATGGAGAAGGAAAAAAAAACCAGGTCATCCACTTACTATATATTAAACATGATTATTGCAACGGGCCAACTAGTCTAATTCATTTTAAAGGGATATGAAACCCCAAATTTTCTTTAAGAATTCAGATAGAGCATGCAATTTTAAACAACTTTCTAACGGACTTCTATTATGACTTGTTTTTGTTCTTTTGGTATCTTTTGTTGAAAAGCAGTGACGTAAGCTCAGGAGCTAGCATGGGTCTGGAGCACTAGATGGCAGAAGCTTTGCAAGAATGTTATTCATTTGTAAGAACTCTAGATGGTAGCACTATTTCCCTCACATGAAGTGCGCGCTCCAGGCACCTACCTAGGTATCTTTTCAACAAATAATATCATGAGAACAAAACTAATTTGATAACAGAAGTAAACTGGAAGCTTTTTTAAATGATATGCTCCGTATGAATAATATCCCTTTAAATACTAAGCCAAGTATGTATAGAGATTTTTTTTGCCATGCACATGTCCTCGGAAGTTTCCTATCTTGCACTGTTAGGTTTACAAACAGTATTTGCGGCTTTAACTGTTTTCTGAAAATTCATCTTTCACCAAAGCCCCCTAAAGATTGCCCCTTCTATTTGAGAGCAACAAACAAATATATAGCGCAATGCATGCTTCTCAGCTCTGGGCAATGATTGCTTAGCAAGTATCCCTTGTATGGGGGAGGTTATAAGGATAAAGTTTACATGCAAGGATTTCAATTCACTAGGGAGTGCAGTTCGAGGTTTCTGGTAATTGCTTCATGACTTTGACAGGATAAGGGAATCAATGCTTTGAATTCTAAGAAAATATCAACATCACTATTTCTTGTACCATTAAAACCAGACAATCTAAAGAGAAGGATAAATCGGACAAAAGCAAGTGTTTAATATTACCAGTGTTTATTTCTATAGGTCTCTTGTGAGACGATGACTAGAAGCTCTGGATTCTAACTAGGCTCCCTAAACAGAACAGACCTTGAGGTTAAATTATACAAGCACTGACACGGTTGTTCTAACTTCAGTCGTTTCGCTAAGTTTTCTTTGAACAACAACAAAGGAGATAATGATTATATCGATCTCTCACAGCACAGTGGGGAAGCTGGGAGGATTTTGGGGGCGAGGGCATCTGTAGGTCAAAATTGGCTGATAGGATATTATGCAAATTAAAATCAATGTCACAATTAGGGAAATGCTGCAGAAATAATAGACGCGGGAAAATGAAAGAATAGGTGGTACCCTTGTGGATAACATGAAGGTATAAATTTATCAACAGAATAACTAAAGCCACTAGGTGAGTGATGGCTAACCTTGGCACCACTGGTATTTTGGAACTACATTTCCCATGATGCTTAGGCACTCTGCAGTTAAGTTGAGCATCATGGGAAATGTAGTTCCAAAATACCAGTGGTGCCAAGGTTAGCCATCACTCACCTAGTGGCTTTAGTTATTCTGTTGATAACATATGGGGTGGCAAGGTTAGCCCATCACTGCACTAGGTTATATAGGACCACTAAATATAGCAGAGTTGAATAAACAACAAATACATAATAAAAATACAATAACACTTCTGTTAAATTTTAATGAGGAGCAGATTATTATTTTTCTGGCAAACTTCAAAGTTTCCTTTCATTTTATCAGCCATTCACAGACTCATATGTATATACGTCACGTTAAGAGATGGTGCCTCAAAAAATTTGCACATAAAAATACTGTTCAGAATTTGATAACAGAAGTAAATTGGAAGTATTTTTTTTTTTTAATTGCTTTCTCTCATGTCTCAAATGTTTGATTTTGATTATTTTGTCTCTTTAATCCCTAAGAAAAAGTAGATTCAAGATTTTAGAACACTAATATCCCTTTATCAGACAATCTAATTTTCATTTAATTTCATATATAAATCAGACTCCCTTAAATGGGGACTAAAGTGTCGAACATTTTCCACAGTCTTGCATAGCTATTAATGGTATTGCCCCCAAATTTCTTTGGTTATTTTATTCACAAAACAATGTATTCTTTCATCTTAGGAAAATTAGAAAATTGTATGAATTGTTCATTGTTGCTGCCAAGTGTCTAACAGACATCAAAGCTAGATATACGTACCATCTAAGCGCTATTTTAATAGGTGTAGTGAGGCAGGAAGTGAAGAGATCAGCAGGAAGGTCAGGGTTCATTGGCAGCAATTCAGTGGCATCACAGGCTGCCAGTTGTATGCAGTTCTTCATTGAGGGTGGAAGAGGCATCTGTGCCAGAGGGTGGCTGGGATTTATTGCAGCAACCTGTGTAGGGGGACACAATGCAATTTTCCTTAACTTTTTATATAAAAGGTTACATGACCACTTTTCTTCTGCAACGGGATTATAATCAGTTTGCTTTTATTTAAGGGACTGTTCTTTATCTCAAAGGTACTAAATAGGTGGTTAAGGAGTTAAAACAATAAGAATCTTTATTATAAAGGATACCAGAGTTACTACTATGTAAAAAGATGCACGACCACCATTGCCCAATTAACCCCAACCATGGCCATTTGCATGTCAAAACCCTAACACAAGCGTAGGTGTTTTTAAAAAATTTTTCTTCCATACATTTGGGAAGAGTCCATGATAATTTACTCCTGGGTATTGCCTCTTGTCTTGACTCAGCTAGCTCCCATTCATGCATTGCTGCTCTGTAACTGACCATTCAACAAAAGATTCCAAAAGAATTAAAAAAAAGTTGTTAATATAAGTAAATTGTTTAAAATTGCATGATTTATCTGAATCATGAAATTTGAATTTATTTTATAAAGGTGATGAGTCCACGATCTGGGAATTATACTCCACTAGGAGGAGGCAAAGATTCCCAAAACTGCAGGAACCCTTTAAAAACCCTCCCTGGAAACTAGTATTGTCTTTGCCTCCGTAGGAGGAAGATGAAAAATGGAGGTGCTTCAGATTTACTTCTATAAGACCGATTTGAGGCCCATTTTGCATCAGAGTGCTACTGTTTGACGGAGGGATATCTTGGGAATATTGGGTAAATGGCACAATAACACCCTATTGGAGTTAGTCACAAGTCTACCACAGGTGTCACAGGGACCTGTTGCAAGCCTCCTATTGTTGGGTCGTCGGTATACTCCATATTCGAGTTCCTCTGCTGTTATGTTTACAGCAATGAATTGGCTATCTACTGGAAGCAGTTTTCTTCTGCGTTTGGTGTGTACAGTAGTATGGGTGCTTGTTTGGCAAGTATGCTTATGTATTTGAGGCACTCATTCTCTTTGGAGTATTTGGGCGCCCTGGTCCTCTGCGTTTTGGCTATAGCACGCGTTGCTCATTAGTTTTCACGCTCTGTATGTCTGAGCGTTTGCATGAGGCTCTGTGTCAGAATAGCACTCTCTGGTATCTAATGGATTGTTAACGCTCATGCTTTTCTTCCTCCCTTAACTGGATTGGAAGGGGTACGAATTTCATTACTCCCAAGAGCTGCTTATAGGGGGATATAAGGTTCTATGCAGTGATTTTCTGCCTTATTCTTCTTTGGGGGGGATTTTTCATTGAAAGCAGTTTATATTTTGCCACTATGTAGCCCTCTGTCCCAAATACTTTAAAATGCTTAGAAGATAGATCCACTGAATACTTTCCTACTAATATTAAGTTTGTGCTTTGCAATCGTATTGATATTGTGTCCCTTGCCCAGCTTAGCAAACCTTGTTTGGATCATTTAGTTCATTCTAACCAGACTAATGCTGCTCTTGCTTTTAAAAAGGTATTTGTCCTCCTTCTGTTTGTTCCACACAGGGGAGTACTTCAGATTTCACCCCAGGATTTAAAGCTTTTGTACGCTCTGTATCTGAAATGTTGGCAGCTACGTCTCCACTAATTAAGTGAAAAGGGTCAGTCTCTGATCATCCTTCTATTAGCTCGGTTAAGTTAATGTTTCAGATCCTGGTTCGGCTGATTTGTCATCTGAAAGTGAATTATTATCTGATGATCAGGGGTCAGTTTCTGATAAGGATTCATCTTTTTCATTTAAACATCTGTGGCTGAGCTCTGTAGCAACCTAAGGGTTGCAGGTTCGATCCCCGGCGAGGTCCACTCAGCCTTTCATCCTTCCGAGGTCAATAAAATGAGCAGCGCCTTGAGACCCTACGGGCTTTACAAGTACCCAATACAGTCCCTTTTAAGAAAAGTGTTATGTCCTTTAGGGGGTTCAGGATCCTCAAGTGTCTGAGGACAAGTCTGTTAAACAAGTGGATTTGATTTGTAAACTTGCTATTTCATCTCCAGAGGTTTTGCCTGTTCCTGATGCTCTCTCTAAGCTAGTCTCTAAGGAGTGTATAGGCTGGGTTGCACTCTTAATCCTTCCTTGAGGTTTTAGAAGATCTTTCCTTTATCAGCTTCTGACATCGAGCTTTGGGAAACTATCCCTACGCTGGATGGGGCTATTTCTACTTTGGAGGATAGTAATTCCTTTAAGGATCACATGGATAGGAATCTGATCCAGATCTTCCAGTAGGGAAGATTACGCCTTTTTCAGGTGGTTTGGTTTCAGTCTGATCAGGATTCCTGGGTCCTAAGCATAGTTTCTCAGCAATACAAAAACAGAATTTATGCTTACCTGATAAATTACTTTCTCTTACGGTGTATTCAGTCCACGGATTAATCCTTACTTGTGGGATATTCTCAATCCC
Source organism: Bombina bombina (assembly GCF_027579735.1). Lineage (NCBI taxonomy): Eukaryota > Metazoa > Chordata > Amphibia > Anura > Bombinatoridae > Bombina > Bombina bombina. The sequence goes on along the minus strand of NC_069499.1, from coordinate 1,465,736,697 downwards.
TACAGGAAGTGGCAAAGAGAGCACACAGCAAAGCTGTCCATATAGCTCCCCTCAGGCTCCGCCCCCCCAGTCATTCGACCAACGGTTAGGAGAAAAAGGAGAACCATAGGGTGCAGTGGTGACTGTAGTTATCAAAAATTAAATTTGAACCTGACTTAAATGTCAGGGCGAGCCGTGGACTGAATACACCGTAAGAGAAAGTAATTTATCAGGTAAGCATGAATTCTGTTTTCTCTTACTTGGTGTATTCAGTCCACGGATTCATCCTTACTTGTGGGATACCAATACCAAAGCAATAGGACACGGATGAAGGGAGGGAACAAGTCAGGTAACCTAAACGGAAGGCACCACTGCTTGCAAAACCTTTCTCCCAAAAATAGCCTCCGAAGAAGCAAAAGTATTGAATTTGTAAAATATGGCAAATGTGTGCAGTGAAGACCAAGTCGCTGCCGTACAAATCTGTTCAACAGAAGCCTCATTCTTGAAAGCCCATGTGGAAGCCACAGCTCTAGTGGAATGAGCTATAATTCGTTCAGGAGGCTGCAGTCCCGCAGTCTCATAAGCCAAACGGATGATGCTTTTCAGCAAAAAGGAAAGAGAGGTAGCAGTCGCTTTCTGACCTCTCCTCTTACCAGAATAGACAACAAACAAGGATGATGTTTGTCTGAAATCTTTAGTTGCTTTTAAATAGAATTTTAAAGCACGAACCACGTCAAGATTGTGTAAAAGTCGTTCCTTCTTAGAAACTGGATTAGGACACAGAGAAGGAACAATGATTTCCTGGTTAATATTCTTATTAGAAACCACTTTTGGAAGGAAACCAGGTTTGGTGCGCCAAACAACCTTATCTGCATGGAACACCAGATAGGGTGAATTACACTGCAAAGCAGACAATAAACTCTTCAAGCAGAAGAAATAAAACTACAAATATAACACCACATACTCTTTACCACCCCTGTGGAGATGCTACTTGTTAGAGCGGCAAAGAGAATGACTGCGGGGGGGCGGAGCCTGAGGGGAGCTATATGGACAGCTTTGCTGTGTGCTCTCTTTTCCACTTCCTGTAGGGATTGAGAATATCCCACAAGTAAGGATGAATCCGTAGACTGAATACACCAAGTAAGAGAAATAAGTTTCCCGCTGAGGCATCTCATGGGAAGGTTTCTTCGGTTTCCTGTTCCAAAGAATCTTTCGTAGGCAAAGGCCTTTTTTCGGTCTCTCTTAGATCTGGAATCTATGGGAATTATGGTCGCAGTTTTAATTTTAGAACAGGTTTTGAGATTGTATTCCATCCTCTTCATTGTTTCAAAGAAAGATAGAACCTTCAGACTGGTTCTGTATTTTAAGTCTCTGAACTAGTTTCTCAGGGTTCCTACTTTCAAGATGGACTAATTATGCCTCTTGGTGATTTCCCTGTCTTGGTGGATGGATCATCACTCCATCTTTCAAGGAGCTTTCTTTGTTCATCCTACTGGACTATGTGGATCTATGGGGTCTCCCACAGATAGAACTGATGGTTTCTCAGTTATTCAAAAAGCTTCACAAATATTATTTAAGGTCCAGGGTTCCTCAGGCGGCGTTTGTGGATGCTCTGGTAGCTCCTTGGTTGTTTAATTCGGATTATATAGTCCCTCCTCTGGTATTTCTGCCAATGGTAATTGTCAGGATCAGACAAGAGAGGTCATCAATAATTCTGATTGTTCCTGCTTGGCCTTGCAGAACTTGGTTTATAGATCTGATTCAAATCCCGTTTTCCTATGTGGCCTCTTCCTCTGTGCCGCAACAATTTTTTCAAAAGGATCTCAAGTATCGCAACGTGATGGCTTGGAGATTGAATGCCTAGTTCTTAAACAGAGAGGAACATAGTTATTCATGGCATTCTATCAGAATTCTGCAATTTCTTCAGAATGGTTTTGATAAAAGTTTATCCGCCAGTTCTTTGAAAGGCCAGTTTTGGTCTCTTTCCGTCTTAATTCACAAGAATTTTACTAAGCTTCCAGATTTTCAGAGTTTTGCAAGTTCCTCCTTTTAAACAAGCCAGATTATGAAATAACCCTTTTGATGCAAGCCTGGTGTCCTAGCATAGATATATAGATATTATTAGAATATGGAAAGGTGACTTAGATTCATTAAATTCATTCATTCAACATGTTAATAACAATCATCTATCGTTAAAATTCACTCCAACCATTCATAGCACACAAATAATATTTCTAGACCTTAACCTTACTATCCAGATAGAAGGGACAGATTATTACTAAAATCTATTTTAAACCCTGCAATAACAATATATATATTGATAAGAATAGTTGCCATCACCCACAAGGTTCAAAACAACACCAAAAAGGCAATTTCATCAGATATGCAGAAATTGTAATAAATTAGATGACTATATAGAACAATCTACCATCTTCTAGACAGGTTTATAGATAAAGGCTACTCCATTACAGAAATAGAGGATGAGAAAATGAAGATATAAAATAAAGAGTGACTATCGATAGTGGAGAAAAATAGAACATAATCAAATCTCATGAATTTTCCTAATTTTGTTGACAACTTTTAAAAAGATGATTCAGATTATTCAAAAACATTGGCATGTTCTAAAAGTGGATGAGGTCTTAAAGGATATAATTCCAGATAAGGACAGAATCATATACAGGAAAGCGGACAGCTTGAAAAACAATTTAGGCTTACCAGATAAATTCCTTTCCATTCGGATAGGGAGAGTCCACGGCTTCATTCCTTACTGTTGGGAAATACAACACCTGGCCACCAGGAGGCGGCAAAGACACCCCAGCCAAAGGCTCAAATATCCCTCCCACTTCCTCATTACCCCAGTCATTCTGCGGAGGGAACAAGGAAAAGTAGGAGAAACATTAGGGTATAAATGGTGCCAGAAGAATAAAATAAATAATAGGGGACCACCCATAGACAAGAAAAAATGTGCGGGCCGTGGACTCTCCCCTATACGGAAGGAAAGGAATTTATCTGGTAAGCATAAATTATGTTTTCCTTCCTAAGATAGAGAGAGTCCACGGCTTCATTCCTTACTGTTGGGAAAACTATACTCAAGCTCCAGGACACTAAATGAATAACGGGAGGGAACAAAAAGAAAGAGGCGGACCCTATTCTGAGGGCACCACAGACTGCAAAACTATTATCTCGAAAGCTGCTTCAGCCGAAGCAAAAACATCAAACTTGTAATATTTTGAAAAAGTATGTAAGGAGGACCAGGTAGCCGCCTTACAAATCTGATTCATAGAGGCCTTGTTCTTAAAGGGACACTAAACCCAAATGTTTTCTTTCATGATTCAGATAGAGCATGCAATTTTAAGCAACTTTCTATTTTGCTCCTATTATCAAATTTTCTTCGTTCACTTGCTATTTTAAGTTGAAAATGCAGGAATGTAATGTAAGCAGCCAGCCCATTTTTGGTTCAGCATCTGGGTAGAGCTTGCTGATTGGTTTGTTACATTTAGCCACTAATCAGAAAGCACTACCATGGTGCTGAACCAAAAATGGGCTGGCTCTTAAGTTTACATTCCTGCTTTTTCAAATAAAGATAGCATGAGAATTAAGAAAAAATTATATTAGGAGTAAATTAGAAAGTTGCTTAAAATTGCATGTTATCTGATTCAGTAAAGAAAAAAAATTGGGTTTGTATCCCTTTAAATGCCCAATAGGAAGCCACTGCTCTAGTGGAATGAGCCGTTATCCTCTCAGGAGGACGCTGTCTCGTAAGCTAAGCGGATGACACTCCTTAACCAAAAAGATAGGGAAGTCGAAGTAGTCTTCTGCCCCTTACGCTTCCCTGAATAGACAACAAACAAAGAGGAAGATTGTCTAAACTCCTTAGTAGATTAAAGATAGAACTTCAAGGCCCGAACCACATCCAAATTGTGAAGTAAGCGTTCCTTTTATAAAGGAGGATTAGGACACAAGGAAGGAACCACAATCTCCTGATTGATGTTGCGATCTGACACAACCTTAGGAAGAAAACCTCATTTAGTACGTAAAACTACCTTATCTGCATAAAAAAAAATCAGATAAGGCGGCTCACATGGCAAAGCAGAGATCTCAGAAACTCTGCGCAGAGGCAATAGCCAATAAAAAGAGAACCTTCCAAGATAACAGTTTAATGTCAACGGAATGCAGAGGCTCAAACGGAACCTGTTGCAAAACCCGAAGAACAAGATTTAGGCTCCAAGGAAGAGCCCCAGATCTAAACACAGGTCTGATCCTAATCAGAGCCTTAAAGGGTTAGAAATGTTTGCTAAATTGCATGAAAATAAAATAAATTATTTGATACATCAATATTTACAGTTTTAAATCCACTTATATTTAAAAATGAAGCTTCTAAATATATATATTTGTACTTTTCTTTTTCCAATAACCGCTCTGACCACCGCCCATAAAAGAAGGCTGAACTAGGATAAAGCATAGTTTATCATAGTCCAATCGTGCTGCAGCATTGCGCATGTAATTTAATATTTATAATGTACTATCTCGTTAAAGATCACATGTGCAGTACTCTGTAAGGGCAATTGCATGCGCACTTGATCCTAAATGACCCGGACGCCATATTTACTGTTTCTGTTACCACTTATGCGCATATTCTTTCATATGTCATAATAAAATTCAGTTATTTACATTTTCTAAGGGATGAAAAAAGCAAATAAATGTGAGATTGTAAGCAATAGCTAATTGGATGTTACTTACTATTGCTTACAATACGTCCCCATCTATATCCAGCACTTGGTTAGGTAAGGCTCTGATTAGGATCAGACCTGTGTTTAGATCTGGGGCTCTTCCTTGGAGCCTAAATCTTGTTCTTCGGGTTTTGCAACAGGTTCCGTTTGAGCCTCTGCATTCCGTTGAAATTAAACTGTTATCTTGGAAGGTTCTCTTTTTATTGGGTCACAGATATGCGCATGCGTTAACCGGTTAACTATTTGAATGCGCATGCCAACCGCCATGATGTTTCTACCTAGGCAGAACATCATTATAGGGCTTGCATAATGAGGACAATAGTGGGTTTGGCAAAATCAGCAGTTTGGAGTACAAACTGCAGGAAAATGACCAGAAACATTTAATAGGTACCAATTGCAAATATATTTTATATATAATGAGGTTTTAAAACAAGTTAAAATAATTTTTGAGTTTCCTATCCCTTTAACAAAGGACTGCACGTCTAGAAGCTAAGCCAGTCTCTTGTGCAATAAAACCGACAGGGCCGAAATCTGTCCCCACAGGGAACTAGCAGAAAGGCCCTACTCCAGCCCATACTGGAGAAAAGATAAGATCCTAGTAACCTTAACTCTGTGCCAGGAAAAACCACGCTCTTCACACCTGAATAAGTAGGTCTTCCACACCTTGTGGTAGACACGCCGAGTAACTGGTTTATGAGCTTGGATAAGAGTATCAATGACACATGACATGAGAAACCTCTCTTGGCTAAGACTAAGCGTTCAATCTCCACACAGTCAGCCTCAGAGAATCTAGATTTTGATGGACAAATGGACCTTGTATCAGCAGGTCTCTGCGACAAGGTAACTTAAATGGAGGAGATGAGGACATCCCCACTAGATCCGCGAACCATGACCTTTGCGGCCAGCCGGCCACGTTGGAGCAATCAGGATTACTGACACCAGCCCCTGCTTGATGCAGGCCAGCACTCGAGGAAGAAGCGGTAATGGAGGGAAAAGATATGAGTTTGAACCCACAGGGCACTGCTAGTGCATCTATTAAATCAGCTTGGGGATCCCTCGACCCGTACCTGGGAAGCTTGGCATTGAGTTGTGATGCCATGAGATCTATCTCTGGCGTCCCCCACTTGCTGCATATCTCTGCAAACACCTCGGGATGGAGAGACCATTCCCCTGGATGGAAGGATTGCCTGTTGAGAAAGTCTGCCTCCCAGTTATCCACACCTGGAATGTGGATCTCTGACAGCGAACAGCTGTGGGCCTCTGCCCACTCTAGAATCTGAGATACGTCCTTCATCGCCAAGGAACTTTTCGTTCCCCCCTGATGGTTGATGTAAGCTACCGAGGTTATATTGTCTGATTGGAATCTGATAAACTGGGACGAACTCAGAAGTGGCCAAGCCTTTAAGGCCTTGAAGATTTGCCCGTAGTTCCAAAATATTGATCAGGAGGGAGGACGACTCTTGAGTCCACAACCCCTGTGCCTTCCTGGCACCCCAAACAGCTCCCCATCCAGATAGGCTTGCGTTCATAGTCACAATCTCCCAGGATGGTCTTAAAAAACATGTCCCTCGGGACAGATGATCAGGACAGAGCCACCAAGAGAGCAATTCTCTCGACCGGCTGTCTAATACAATCTGTTGAGACAGATCTGAATGATCTCCAATTCACTGCCTCAGCATGCACAGTTGTAAAGGTCTGAGATGGAACCTGGCAAAATGATATCCATGCAGGACACAATGAGACCAATCACCTACATACACTGAGCCACAGAGGCACTCAAGGAGGTCCGGAGGGCAAGACATGCCGAAGTTAGCTTGCAACGTCTCTGGTCTGTTAGAAATATCCTCATGGATATGGAGTCTATAATAGTACCCAGGAATTCCACCCTGGTATTTGGGATAAGAGAACTATATTCCAAGTTTATCTTCCATCCATGTGATCAAAGAAGACTAAGAATGGACTCTGAGAATTCTTTCGCAAGACGAAAAGATGGTGCTTGCACCAGAATATCGTCCAAGTATGGGGCTACTGCAATACCCTGAGTTCTGGCAACGGCTAGAAGAGCCCCCAGAACCTTCGTAAAGATTCTTGGAGCAGTAGCTAGGCCAAACGGAAGGGCAATGAACTGGAAGTGCTGGTCCAGGAATGCAAACGTCAGGAACTAAAAGTGTTCCCTGTGGATTGGAACATGAAGGTAAGCATCCTTCAGATCTATAGTGGTCATAAACTGGCCTTCCTGAATTAAAGGAAGGATGGACCTTATCGTCTCCATCTTGAAGGAGGGACACTGAGAAATTTGTTTAAGCAGTTTAGGTCCAGAATTGGGCATAAAGTTCCCTCCTTCTTTGGGACCACGAAAAGGTTTAAATAAAACCCCAAACCTCTTTCTTCGATAGGCACCGGGACAACAAAAACCCTTAAGAAAGATAGATCCAGAACGCAACCTAGAAAGGCATTGCTCTTTTCTGGTCTGGTAGACAGATTCGCTAAAGGAATCTGCCCCTTGGCGGATGAGATTTGAAGCCTATCTTGTATCCCTGAGATACCACCTCTATGACTCACGGAACCAGGCGTCTGGAAAAAAAAAAAAAAAGACAGTCTGCCCCCCTACACGATCTGATCCCGGTTCAGGGGCTGCCCCTTCATGCAGATTGGTTTTCTGCGAGCTTCTTATTCTGCTTGGATTTATTCCAGGACAGAGCCGGCTTCCAAGTACTCTTGGGTTGTTCGGGCTTGGAGAAGGATTGTTGTAATTGGGATTTGTCAGAACGAAAGGAACCAAAATTAGAAGATCGTCGTTCCTTAGACTTGTTCTTCTTATCTTGCGGTAGGAAGGTACCCTTGCCTCCTGTAACCGTAGAAATAATGGAGTCCAGGCCTGGACCAAATAAAATCTTTCCCTTGAAGAAAAGAGAAAGGAGTCTGGACTTAGAAGTCATATCCGCAGACCAAGACTTCAACCAGAGTGCCTGGCGGGCTAGGACCACAAAGCCAGAGGCCTTTGCATTTAGGGGAATAATTTGCATGTTCGCATCACAGATAAAAGAATTAGCAATCCTCAGAGCTTTAATTCTGTCTTGAATATCCTCGAAGGGAGACTCCACTTTAATGAGTTCTGACAAAGAGTCGCACCAGTAGGTAGCTGCTCCTGCAGCCGCAGGTTGAAAAAAAAATCCCGTATGTTGAAACATCTTTCTCAGAAAGGTTTCCATTTTCTGATCCATCGGCTCTCTGAACGAAAAACTATCCTCAAGAGGTATAGTAGTACTTCAAGCAAGCTTAGAAATAGCACCATCCACCTTAGGAATGGAGCCCCATAAATCCAGTTGAGAGTCTGGGACCGGGAACAACTTTTTAAAAGTAGACGAGGGGGAAAAGGAAGAACCAATTATTTCCCATTCGTACTTAATAATGTTCGCCATCTTAACCGTCATAGGAAAAGTCAAAGTAACTTTCCTGTCTTCGGAAACTCAGTCTAATTTAGGTTTGATAGGTTCTTCAGGCAGCGCGGCCTCTAACGTAGACAGAACCTCCTTTAATAAAAAACACAAGTGCTCAATTTTAAATCTAAAGGACGGTTCCTCCGCAGCAGGAGGCTTAGACGCTAAGGACTCCGACCCAGAAAGTTCACCCTCTGAAGCTACAGAGGTTAACTCATCATCGGAAAACTGGAACATAATAGCAAAATCCGATAAATATTTAGATGTTTAACCTTTCTCTTGCATTTCTTAGAGCAAGGTAATGCACTGAGGGCTGCAGACACCGCCGTTTGTAACTGCATGGCAAAGTTTGCAGGAAGAAGGCCCCCTCCGGATGGAGGATTTGACATGCTATGGGGTACTGCATGTGGAGTGGATAATGTAGCAAGGGTAGTAAGCTCACAGGATGCCGAGTCCTGTGAGGTAGACGGCTCAGAGGGACTAAAAGCCTTAGCAGGCTTGTCTCCCCCTTCTTAGACTTTATAACGGTGTTAATGCATGTGGAACATAATTGAGTGGGCGGGAAAACCACAGCCTCCTCACAATATAAACATATATGATTTAGTACAGAAGGAGTACCTTCTAACATGTCAGAGTCCTCCATAGCTCAGATTATTCCCACAGGAGGACACAAATAAAAAAGTTTTTTATTATAGATAACTGCACCTTTATACTCCCAATGGTTGGACACTCACCACCTTCTAGACCCAGACAGTTAACAGAGGAAACGCTCTTCTCAGGTTCAAGTCTCAGCCAGATCGGAGGAAATGAACATAGACCACACCCGGTCACATGGTGTGCAAGACAGTACTTCCTTTACTGTACTGATCGCTGTTCTTAGCTGCTACAGCAGCCCACGGCTACAAATTTTTTTTGCTAAGAGGTGACATTTTCACCTCTTAGCCAATAGCCGTGTGGTAAATCTGGCTTGGCGCCCATGAAAAGTCACCTCTTAGAAAAATTTTTTTAGCCTTGGGCTGCTGTAGCAGTTAAGAATGGCAATCGGTTGAAACGAATAAAGGAGCTTTCTACATGAAGTATCTTATACTTCATGAATGAAAGTCCCCTTTATTTGTTTCAATGGTCAATTCTAGCGTTTGTACAACGCTAGGATTGAATTTCACTTTAAGGACACAAAAACATAATTTATGCTTACCTGATAAATTCCTTTCTTCTGTAGTGTGATCAGTCCACGGGTCATCATTACTTCTGGGATATTACTCCTCCCCAACAGGAAGTGCAAGAGGATTCACCCAGCAGAGCTGCATATAGCTCCTCCCCTCTACGTCACTCCCAGTCATTCGACCAAGGACCAACGAGAAAGGAAAAGCCAAGGGTGAAGTGGTGACTGGAGTATAAATTAAAAAATATTTACCTGCCTTAAAAAACAGGGCGGGCCGTGGACTGATCACACTACAGAAGAAAGGAATTTATCAGGTAAGCATAAATTATGTTTTCTTCTGTTAAGTGTGATCAGTCCACGGGTCATCATTACTTCTGGGATACCAATACCAAAGCAAAAGTACACGGACGACGGGAGGGATAGGCAGGCTCTTTATACAGAAGGAACCACTGCCTGAAGAACCTTTCTCCCAAAAATAGCCTCCGATGAAGCAAAAGTGTCAAATTTGTAAAATTTGGAAAAAGTATGAAGCGAAGACCAAGTTGCAGCCTTGCAAATCTGTTCAACAGAGGCCTCATTCTTGAAGGCCCAAGTGGAAGCCACAGCTCTAGTAGAATGAGCTGTAATTCTTTCAGGAGGCTGCTGTCCAGCAGTCTCATAAGCTAAACGAATTATGCTACGAAGCCAAAAAGAAAGAGAGGTAGCGGAAGCTTTTTGACCTCTCCTCTGCCCAGAGTAAATGACAAACAGAGAAGACGTTTGTCGAAATTCCTTAGTTGCCTGTAAGAAAAATTTTAGAGCACGGACTACATCCAGGTTGTGCAGTAGACGTTCCTTCTTTGAAGAAGGATTTGGGCATAAAGAAGGAACAACAATCTCTTGATTGATATTCCTGTTAGTAACTACCTTAGGTAAGAACCCAGGTTTAGTACGCAGGACTACCTTATCCGAATGAAAAATCAAATAAGGAGAATCACAATGTAAGGCTGATAATTCAGAGACTCTTCGAGCCGAGGAAATAGCCATTAAAAATAGAACTTTCCAAGATAACAACTTTATATCAATGGAATGAAGGGGTTCAAACGGAACGCCCTGTAAAACATTAAGAACAAGGTTTAAACTCCATGGTGGAGCAACAGTTTTAAACACAGGCTTAATTCTGGCCAAAGCCTGACAAAAAGCCTGGACGTCAGGAACTTCTGACAGACGTTTGTGTAACAGAATGGACAGAGCTGAGATCTGTCCCTTTAATGAACTAGCAGATAAACCCTTTTCTAAACCTTCTAGTAGAAAAGACAATATCCTAGGAATCCTAACCTTACTCCAAGAGTAACCTTTGGATTCACACCAATATAGGTATTTACGCCATATCTTATGGTAAATCTTTCTGGTAACAGGTTTCCTAGCCTGTATTAAGGTATCAATAACTGACTCAGAAAATCCACGTCTTGATAAAATCAAGCGTTCAATTTCCAAGCAGTCAGCTTCAGAGAAGTTAGATTTTGATGTTTGAAGGGACCCTGTATCAGAAGGTCCTGTTTCAGAGGTAGAGACCAAGGTGGACAGGATGACATGTCCACCAGGTCTGCATACCAAGTCCTGCGTGGCCACGCAGGTGCTATTAGAATCACTGATGCTCTCTCTTGTTTGATTCTGGCAATCAATCGAGGAAGCAACGGGAAGGGTGGAAACACGTAAGCCATCCTGAAGTCCCAAGGTGCTGTCAGAGCATCTATCAGGACTGCTCCTGGATCCCTGGATCTGGACCCGTAACGAGGAAGCTTGGCGTTCTGTCGAGACGCCATGAGATCTATCTCTGGTTTGCCCCAACGTCGAAGTATTTGGGCAAAGACCTCCGGATGAAGTTCCCACTCCCCCGGATGAAAAGTCTGACGACTTAAGAAATCCGCCTCCCAGTTCTCCACTCCCGGGATGTGGATTGCTGACAGGTGGCAAGAGTGAGACTCTGCCCAGCAAATTATCTTTGATACTTCCATCATAGCTAGGGAGCTTCTTGTCCCTCCCTGATGGTTGATGTAAGCTACAGTCGTGATGTTGTCCGACTGAAACCTGATGAACCCCCGAGTTGTCAACTGGGGCCAAGCCAGGAGGGCATTGAGAACTGCTCTCAATTCCAGAATGTTTATTGGCAGGAGACTCTCCTCCTGACTCCATTGTCCCTGAGCCTTCAGAGAATTCCAGACGGCACCCCAACCTAGAAGGCTGGCGTCTGTTGTTACAATTGTCCAGTCTGGTCTGCTGAATGGCATCCCCCTGGACAGATGTGGCCGAGAAAGCCACCATAGAAGAGAATTTCTGGTCTCTTGATCCAGATTCAGAGAAGGGGATAAGTCTGAGTAATCCCCATTCCACTGACTTAGCATGCACAGTTGCAGTGGTCTGAGGTGTAAGCGTGCAAAGGGTACTATGTCCATTGCCGCTACCATTAAGCCGATTACCTCCATGCATTGAGCCACTGACGGGTGTTGAATGGAATGAAGGGTGCGGCAAGCACTTTGAAGTCTTGTTAGCCTGCCCTCTGTCAGGTAAATCTTCATTTCTACAGAATCTATAAGAGTCCCCAGGAAGGGAACTCTTGTGAGTGGAACGAGTGAACTTTTCTTTTCGTTCACCTTCCATCCATGTGACCTTAGAAATGCCAGCACTAACTCTGTATGAGACTTGGCAGTTTGAAAGCTTGAAGCTTGTATCAGAATGTCGTCTAGGTATGGAGCTACCGAGATTCCCCGGGGTCTTAGTACCGCCAGAAGAGCACCCAGAACCTTTGTGAAGATTCTTGGAGCTGTAGCCAATCCGAATGGAAGAGCCACAAACTGGTAATGCCTGTCTAGGAAGGCAAACCTTAGGTACCGATAATGATCTTTGTGAATCGGTATGTGAAGGTAAGCATCTTTTAAATCTACAGTGGTCATGTATTGACCCTCTTGGATCATAGGTAAAATTGTCCGAATAGTCTCCATCTTGAACGATGGAACTCTTAGGAATTTGTTTAGGAGCTTTAAGTCCAGGATTGGTCTGAAAGTTCCCTCTTTTTTGGGAACCACAAACAGATTTGAGTAAAACCCCTGTCCCTGTTCCGATCGTGGAACTGGATGGATTACTCCCATTAACAAGAGCTCTTGTACGCAGCGTAGAAACGCCTCTTTCTTTGTCTGGATTGTTGACAATCTTGACAGATGAAATCTCTCTCTTGGAGGAGAGTATTTGAAGTCCAGAAGGTATCCCTGAGATATTATCTCTAGCGCCCAGGGATCCTGAACATCTCTTGCCCAAGCCTGGGCGAAGAGAGAAAGTCTGCCCCCCACTAGATCCGATCCCGGATCGGGGGCCCTCAATTCATGCTGTTTTAGGGGCAGCAGCAGGTTTCCTAGTCTGCTTGCCCTTGTTCCAGGACTGGTTAGGTTTCCAGCCTTGTCTGTAGCGAGCAACAGCTCCTTCCTGTTTTGGTGCAGAGGAAGTTGATGCTGCTCCTGCTTTGAAATTACGAAAGGAACGAAAATTAGACTGTCTAGTCTTGGCTTTGGCTTTGTCCTGAGGCAGGGCATGGCCTTTACCTCCTGTAATGTCAGCGATAATCTCTTTCAACCCGGGCCCGAATAAGGTCTGCCCTTTGAAAGGTATATTAAGCAATTTAGACTTAGAAGTAACATCAGCTGACCAGGATTTTAGCCACAGCGCCCTGCGTGCCTGAATGGCGAATCCTGAATTCTTCGCCGTAAGTTTAGTAAGATGTACTACGGCCTCCGAAATGAATGAATTAGCTAGTTTAAGGACTCTAAGCCTGTCCGTAATGTCGTCCAGAGTAGCTGAACCAATGTTCTCTTCCAGAGACTCAATCCAGAATGCCGCTGCAGCCGTGATCGGCGCAATGCATGCAAGGGGTTGCAATATAAAACCTTGTTGAACAAACATTTTCTTAAGGTAACCCTCTAACTTTTTATCCATTGGACCTGAAAAAGCACAGCTATCCTCCACCGGGATAGTGGTACGCTTAGCTAAGGTAGAAACTGCTCCCTCCACCTTAGGGACCGTTTGCCATAAGTCCCTTGTGGTGGCGTCTATTGGAAACATTTTTCTAAATATCGGAGGGGGTGAGAACGGCACACCGGGTCTATCCCACTCCTTAGTAACAATTTCAGTAAGTCTCTTAGGTATAGGAAAAACAGAATTTATGTTTACCTGATAAATTACTTTCTCCAACGGTGTGTCCGGTCCACGGCGTCATCCTTACTTGTGGGATATTCTCCTCCCCAACAGGAAATGGCAAAGAGCCCAGCAAAGCTGGTCACATGATCCCTCCTAGGCTCCGCCTACCCCAGTCATTCGACCGACGTTAAGGAGGAATATTTGCATAGGAGAAACCATATGATACCGTGGTGACTGTAGTTAAAGAAAATAAATTATCAGACCTGATTAAGAAAACCAGGGCGGGCCGTGGGCCGGACACACCCTTGGAGAAAGTAATTTATCAGGTAAACATAAATTCTGTTTTCTCCAACATTGGTGTGTCCGGTCCACGGCGTCATCCTTACTTGTGGGAACCAATACCAAAGCTTTAGGACACGGATGATGGGAGGGAGCAAATCAGGTCACCTAAATGGAAGGCACCACGGCTTGCAAAACCTTTCTCCCAAAAATAGCCTCAGAAGAAGCAAAAGTATCAAACTTGTAAAATTTGGTAAAAGTGTGCAGTGAAGACCAAGTCGCTGCCCTACATATCTGATCAACAGAAGCCTCGTTCTTGAAGGCCCATGTGGAAGCCACAGCCCTAGTGGAATGAGCTGTGATTCTTTCGGGAGGCTGCCGTCCGGCAGTCTCGTAAGCCAATCTGATGATGCTTTTAATCCAAAAAGAGAGAGAGGTAGAAGTTGCTTTTTGACCTCTCCTTTTACCAGAATAAACAACAAACAAGGAAGATGTTTGTCTAAAATCCTTTGTAGCATCTAAATAGAATTTTAGAGCGCGAACAACATCCAAATTGTGCAACAAACGTTCCTTCTTTGAAACTGGTTTCGGACACAGAGAAGGTACGATAATCTCCTGGTTAATGTTTTTGTTAGAAACAACTTTTGGAAGAAAACCAGGTTTAGTACGTAAAACCACCTTATCTGCATGGAACACCAGATAAGGAGGAGAACACTGCAGAGCAGATAATTCTGAAACTCTTCTAGCAGAAGAGATTGCAACTAAAAACAAAACTTTCCAAGATAATAACTTAATATCAACGGAATGTAAGGGTTCAAACGGAACCCCCTGAAGAACTGAAAGAACTAAATTGAGACTCCAAGGAGGAGTCAAAGGTTTGTAAACAGGCTTAATTCTAACCAGAGCCTGAACAAAGGCTTGAACATCTGGCACAGCTGCCAGCTTTTTGTGAAGTAACACAGACAAGGCAGAAATCTGTCCCTTCAGGGAACTTGCAGATAATCCTTTTTCCAATCCTTCTTGAAGGAAGGATAGAATCTTAGGAATCTTAACCTTGTCCCAAGGGAATCCTTTAGATTCACACCAACAGAAATATTTTTTCCAAATTTTATGGTAAATTTTTCTAGTTACAGGCTTTCTGGCCTGAACAAGAGTATCGATAACAGAATCTGAGAACCCTCGCTTCGATAAGATCAAGCGTTCAATCTCCAAGCAGTCAGCTGGAGTGAAACCAGGTTCGGATGTTCGAACGGACCCTGAACAAGAAGGTCTCGTCTCAAAGGTAGCTTCCAAGGTGGAGCCGATGACATATTCACCAGATCTGCATACCAAGTCCTGCGTGGCCACGCAGGAGCTATCAAGATCACCGACGCCCTCTCCTGATTGATCCTGGCTACCAGCCTGGGGATGAGAGGAAACGGCGGGAACACATAAGCTAGTTTGAAGGTCCAAGGTGCTACTAGTGCATCCACTAGAGCCGCCTTGGGATCCCTGGATCTGGACCCGTAGCAAGGAACTTTGAAGTTCTGACGAGAGGCCATCAGATCCATGTCTGGAATGCCCCACAGCTGAGTGACTTGGGCAAAGATTTCCGGATGGAGTTCCCACTCCCCCGGATGCAATGTCTGACGAATCAGAAAATCCGCTTCCCAATTTTCCACTCCTGGGATGTGGATAGCGGACAGGTGGCAGGAGTGAGACTCCGCCCATAGAATGATTTTGGTCACTTCTTCCATCGCTAGAGAACTCCTTGTTCCCCCCTGATGGTTGATGTACGCAACAGATGTCATGTTGTCTGATTGAAACCGTATGAACTTGGCCCTCGCTAGCTGAGGCCAAGCCTTGAGAGTATTGAATATCGCTCTCAGTTCCAGAATATTTATCGGTAGAAGAGATTCTTCCCGAGACCAAAGACCCTGAGCTTTCAGGGCTCCCCAGACCGCGCCCCAGCCCATCAGACTGGCGTCGGTCGTGACAATGACCCACTCTGGTCTGCGGAATGTCATCCCTTGTGACAGGTTGTCCAGGGACAGCCACCAACGGAGTGAGTCTCTGGTCCTCTGATTTACTTGTATCTTCGGAGACAAGTCTGTATAATCCCCATTCCACTGACTGAGCATGCACAGTTGTAATGGTCTTAGATGAATGCGCGCAAAAGGAACTATGTCCATTGCCGCTACCATCAACCCGATCACTTCCATGCACTGAGCTATGGAAGGAAGAGGAACGGAATGAAGTATCCGACAAGAGTCTAGAAGCTTTGTTTTTCTGGCCTCTGTCAGAAATATCCTCATTTCTAAGGAGTCTATTATTGTTCCCAAGAAGGGAACCCTTGTTGACGGAGATAGAGAACTCTTTTCCACGTTCACTTTCCATCCGTGAGATCTGAGAAAGGCCAGGACGATGTCCGTGTGAGCCTTTGCTTGAGGAAGGGACGACGCTTGAATCAGAATGTCGTCCAAGTAAGGTACTACAGCAATGCCCCTTGGTCTTAGCACAGCTAGAAGGGACCCTAGTACCTTTGTGAAAATCCTTGGAGCAGTGGCTAATCCGAAAGGAAGCGCCACGAACTGGTAATGCTTGTCCAGGAATGCGAACCTTAGGAACCGATGATGTTCCTTGTGGATAGGAATATGTAGATACGCATCCTTTAAATCCACCGTGGTCATGAATTGACCTTCCTGGATGGAAGGAAGAATAGTTCGAATGGTTTCCATCTTGAACGATGGAACCTTGAGAAACTTGTTTAAGATCTTGAGATCTAAGATTGGTCTGAACGTTCCCTCTTTTTTGGGAACTATGAACAGATTGGAGTAGAACCCCATCCCTTGTTCTCTTAATGGAACAGGATGAATCACTCCCATTTTTAACAGGTCTTCTACACAATGTAAGAATGCCTGTCTTTTTATGTGGTCTGAAGACAACTGAGACCTGTGGAACCTCCCCCTTGGGGGAAGTCCCTTGAATTCCAGAAGATAACCTTGGGAGACTATTTCTAGCGCCCAAGGATCCAGAACATCTCTTGCCCAAGCCTGAGCGAAGAGAGAGAGTCTGCCCCCCACCAGATCCGGTCCCGGATCGGGGGCCAACATTTCATGCAGTCTTGGTAGCAGTGGCAGGTTTCTTGGCCTGCTTTCCCTTGTTCCAGCCTTGCATTGGTCTCCAAGCTGGCTTGGCTTGAGAAGTATTACCCTCTTGCTTAGAGGACGTAGCACCTCGGGCTGGTCCGTTTCTACGAAAGGGACGAAAATTAGGTTTATTTTTTGCCTTGAAAGGCCGATCCTGAGGAAGGGCGTGGCCCTTACCCCCAGTGATATCAGAGATAATCTCTTTCAAGTCAGGGCCAAATAGCGTTTTCCCCTTGAAAGGAATGTTAAGTAGCTTGTTCTTGGAAGACGCATCAGCCGACCAAGATTTCAACCAAAGCGCTCTGCGCGCCACAATAGCAAACCCAGAATTCTTAGCCGCTAACCTAGCCAATTGCAAAGTGGCGTCTAGGGTGAAAGAATTAGCCAATTTGAGAGCATTGATTCTGTCCATAATCTCCTCATAAGGAGGAGAATCACTATCGACCGCCTTTATCAGCTCATCGAACCAGAAACATGCGGCTGTAGCGACAGGGACAATGCATGCAATTGGTTGTAGAAGGTAACCCTGCTGAACAAACATCTTTTTAAGCAAACCTTCTAATTTTTTATCCATAGGATCTTTGAAAGCACAACTATCCTCTATGGGTATAGTGGTGCGTTTGTTTAAAGTGGAAACCGCCCCCTCGACCTTGGGGACTGTCTGCCATAAGTCCTTTCTAGGGTCGACCAAAGGAAACAATTTTTTAAATATGGGGGGAGGGACGAAAGGAATACCGGGCCTTTCCCATTCTTTATTAACAATGTCCGCCACCCGCTTGGGTATAGGAAAAGCTTCTGGGAGCCCCGGCACCTCTAGGAACTTGTCCATTTTACATAGTTTCTCTGGGATGACCAACTTGTCACAATCATCCAGAGTGGATAATACCTCCTTAAGCAGAATGCGGAGATGTTCCAACTTAAATTTAAATGCAATCACATCAGGTTCAGCCTGTTGAGAAATGTTCCCTGAATCAGTAATTTCTCCCTCAGACAAAACTTCCCTGGCCCCATCAGACTGGGTTAGGGGCCCTTCAGAGATATTAGTATCAGCGTTGCCATGCTCTTCAGTATCTAAAACAGAGCAGCCGCGCTTACGCTGACAAGTGTTCATTTGGGCTAAAATGTTTTTGACAGAATTATCCATTACAGCCGTTAATTGTTGCATAGTAAGGAGTATTGGCGCGCTAGATGTACTAGGGGCCTCCTGAGT
Source organism: Bombina bombina (assembly GCF_027579735.1). Lineage (NCBI taxonomy): Eukaryota > Metazoa > Chordata > Amphibia > Anura > Bombinatoridae > Bombina > Bombina bombina. Next base: position 1,465,718,602 of record NC_069499.1, on the reverse strand, counting down.
GGGCAAGACTCGTGTAGACGAAGGAGGGAATGATGCAGTACCATGCTTACTCCCCTCACTTGAGGAATCATCTTGGGCATCATTGTCATTATCACATAAATCACATTTATTTAAATGAATAGGAATTCTGGCTTCCCCACATTCAGAACACAGTCTATCTGGTAGTTCAGACATGTTAAACAGGCATAAACTTGATAACAAAGTACAAAAACGTTTTAAAATAAAACCGTTACTGTCACTTTAAATTTTAAACTGAACACACTTTATTACTGCAATTGCGAAAAAACATGAAGGAATTGTGCAAAATTCACCAAATTTTCACCACAGTGTCTTAAAGCCTTAAAAGTATTGCACACCAAATTTGGAAGCTTTAACCCTTAAAATAACGGAACCGGAGCCGTTTTAAACTTTAACCCCTTTACAGTCCCTGGTATCTGCTTTGCTGAGACCCAACCAAGCCCAAAGGGGAATACGATACCAAATGACGCCTTCAGAAAGTCTTTCCTAAGTGTCAGAGCTCCTCTCACATGCGACTGCATGCCATGCCTCTCAAAAACAAGTGCGCCACACCGGCGCGAAAATGAGGCTCTGCTTATGCTTTGGGAAAGCCCCTAAGGTATAAGGTGTCTAATACAGTGCCTGCCGATATTATTATATCAAAATACCCAGATAAAATGATTCCTCAAGGCTAAATATGTGTTAATAATGAATCGATTTAGCCCAAAAAAAGTCTACAGTCTTAATAAGCCCTTGTGAAGCCCTTATTTACGATCGTAATAAACATGGCTTACCGGATCCCATAGGGAAAATGACAGCTTCCAGCATTACATCGTCTTGTTAGAATGTGTCATACCTCAAGCAGCAAGAGACTGCATACTGTTCCCCCAACTGAAGTTAATTGCTCTCAACAGTCCTGTGTGGAACAGCCATGGATTTTAGTTACGGTTGCTAAAATCATTTTCCTCATACAAACAGAAATCTTCATCTCTTTTCTGTTTCTGAGTAAATAGTACATACCAGCACTATTTCAAAATAACAAACTCTTGATTGAATAATAAAAACTACAGTTAAACACTAAAAAACTCTAAGCCATCTCCGTGGAGATGTTGCCTGTACAACGGCAAAGAGAATGACTGGGGTAGGCGGAGCCTAGGAGGGATCATGTGACCAGCTTTGCTGGGCTCTTTGCCATTTCCTGTTGGGGAGGAGAATATCCCACAAGTAAGGATGACGCCGTGGACCGGACACACCTATGTTGGAGAAAACCTCAGTACTCGTCGGTACCGCAAAATATTTATCCAACCTACACATTTTCTCTGGTATTGCAACTGTGTTACAATCATTCAGAGCCGCTAACACCTCCCCTAGTAATACACGGAGGTTTTCCAGTTTAAATTTAAAATTTGAAATATCTGAATCCAGTCTGTTTGGATCAGAACCGTCACCCACAGAATGAAGTTCTCCGTCCTCATGTTCTGCCACCTGTGACGCAGTGTCTGACATGGCCCTAATATTATCAGCGCACTCTGTTCTCACCCCAGAGTGATCACGCTTACCTCTTAGTTCTGGTAATTTAGCCAAAACCTCAGTCATAACAGTAGCCATATCCTGTAATGTGATTTGTAATGGCCGCCCAGATGTACTCGGCGCTACAATATCACGCACCTCCCTCTGAGCGGGAGATGTAGGTACTGACACGTGAGGCGAGTTAGTCGGCATAACTCTCCCCTCGTTGTTTGGTGAAATTTGTTCAATTTGTACAGATTGACTTTTATTTAAAGTAGCATCAATACAGTTAGTACATAAATTTCTATTGGGCTCCACTTTGGCATTGCAACAAATGACACAGGTATCATCCTCTGAATCAGACATGTTTAACACACTAGCAAATAAACTTGCAACTTGGAAATACAATTCAATTAGAATAATATTAAAACGTACTGTGCCGTTAAGAAGCACAGAAGATCTATGACAGTTGAAAATTAATAAATTGAAACAGTTATAGCCTCAATCCTTGTAAACAACACAACTTTAGCAAAGGTTTAATCCCATTAGCAAAGATAACAAATTCTGAAAGCAGGAAACAAATTACAGAATAAACGTTTTTTATCTCAGTCAAACTATAATTCTCACAGCTCTGCTGAGAGAAATTACCTCCCTCAAAATAAGTTTTGAAGACCCCTGAGCTCTGTAGAGATGAACCGGATCATGCAGGGAATACAATGAGTTGCTGACTGAAATATTTGATGCATAGTAAAAGCGCCAAAAAACGGCCCCTCCCCCTCACACACAGCAGTGAGGGAGAACAGAAACTGTCAGAAAAACAGATTAAGCAACTGCCAAGTGGAAAAATAGTGCCCAAACATTTATTCACACAGTACCTCAGCAAATGAAAACGATTTTACATTCCAGCAAAAACGTTAAACATAATCTCTAGTTATTAAACAGCTTTATGTATTTCTTACAGTGTAATTCTAGTGAAGTACCATTCCCCAGAATACTGAAGTGTAAAGTATACATACATGACATTATATCGGTATGGCAGGATTTTCTCATCAATTCCATTGTCAGAAAATAAAAACTGCTACATACCTCTATGCAGATTCATCTGCCCGCTGTCCCCTGATCTGAAGTTTACCTCACTCCTCAGATGGCCGAGAACAGCAATATGATCTTAACTACTCCGGCTAAAATCATAGCAAAACTCTGGTAGATTCTTCTTCAAACTCTGCCAGAGAGGTAATAACACACTCCGGTGCTATTTTAAAATAACAAACTTTTGATTGAAGATATAAAACTAAGTATAATCACCATAGTCCTCTCACACATCCTATCTAGTCGTTGGGTGCAAGAGAATGACTGGGAGTGACGTAGAGGGGAGGAGCTATATGCAGCTCTGCTGGGTGAATCCTCTTGCACTTCCTGTTGGGGAGGAGTAATATCCCAGAAGTAATGATGACCCGTGGACTGATCACACTTAACAGAAGAAAGTAGCAGCATTTATTTAATATGTTTTTACTTTATTAATGTTATATATTTCATTTACTTATGGGTTATTTTTTTAGTCTATATTCAAATAGTTTATATGTTGGACCTTACTTTACACAAAGAACACGGTTGATGTGTAAACAAATGCATGTTCACTAATATTTGGTTTTAAATTATATTATTTATTACATATGATTTATGTTTTTCTTGTATATTTTGTAATAGAAAATATGTTTCGTACAATTGGTCTATTCATACCATGTGATTACATCATTACTAGAGTACCTGAAAGGGAACTTATCAAGTGATTTTTTTTTGCTGCATATAATTTTGATTTAGGAATATCATAGCTTAATTATATGTACAGATAATTCTAAATATTTTTTTTATTCTTTTGACTTTTTTTATTCTAGATTAATTGATTACTCTGTTCCTCCATGCTGAATAGTAGGAAATACCCCTTATTTGTAAACCTTTTCCCTGCACAGGTGTAATCAATGCAGGAATTAGGTAGGTGAGGTTAATTTACCATATAAAGTGTAAGAGGGTTGACACATGCTTATAGCTCTTTTCATAGTAATTTTAACTGCTATTGAAAAAGGCAGCTGTGTCTGCCGTAACCGGTTGAGTTTTGTTATTAGATTTTATTAAAGCTGGAAATTACGGTCATCAATGCTTTCGGTGTTTTCTGAATAAAATCTTCAATTTCTTCAAGTAAGCCTATTAGTATGTTCCTTTTAGTGCAGACTGCTTGCTAAGCTATATTGCACTGTTGTTAGCCTTTTTTTCTGAGGTTTTCTGCAGAGACCTGAGGTGGGAGAAAGAGGTTTGGGAAGCTTCGTGTCAAAGACTGCGCCGCCATCTAAGAAACAGTCCTCCTTTTAAACCTATGCATAATTTGGATATTCAGCTTTTATCTTGGAAGGTTTTGTTTCTTTAAGCATTTTTTTTGCAAGAAGAATTTTCTGAATCGTCTGTCCTTTCCTGTGACCTTTCTTATCTTGTTTTTCACCAAAATAAGGCATTTTAGAGAATTCAGCCTCAAGTGGTTTCTTCTGATATTAGTCGTGAGACTGTTCATTCTTTTTGCCCTGATTCTAAGAATTTTAAAAGGGAGACTTCTTCATATTTTGGATATTGTCAGAGTTTTGAAATTCTATTGACAGGCTACTAAGGATTTTAGACAATCCTAAAGTCTGTTTGTTCATTTTTCTAATTCTAGGAAAGGTCAGAAAGCTACTAGTGTTTCATTAGATACTTGGACTTCTTTACATACCTTCACCAAATTCTACAATTTTTATGTTTTTGCTTCCTCTAAAGCAGCTTTTGGCAGGAAAGTCCTTCAGTCAGTTGTCTCTGGAAATTAGCCAATGTAGTATGTATATTTTTGTCCTTTTGGTATTACAAAAAGCTACATAATGTATTAAAGATTTTTTTATTTATCTAGACAAAATGGAATAATCTTGTCCCGCTCGCATTACTCATGGACTCAACAGTATTAGTTTAGGTATTAATTTCCCAGGAGTAATTTATTGTGGGCTCTTACCACCTGTATGAAAGAAAATATTTATGTTTAACCGTCAAATTAATTTATTTTATGGTGTTGGGAGTCCACGAGACCTCACTCATTATTTTGAATAGTTTTTTATTATGTTTTTTTCTGGCAGCAGTTCAAGGTTACACCTCCTTTTTTCTTGTTTTTATTTCTTTTCCTACCTTTCTTGCTATACGTCAGACAAGTTTCCAGTAAGGTGGGAGGGTTGTTAAAGACTCTAGGAATATTGGGAATCTTTGCTGTCTCCTGGTGGTCAGGAGCATAATTCCCAGGACTCTCACCACCATGAAAGAAATTCATTTATCAGGTAAGAATTATATATATATTTTTTCTATCTTTTTGGAGGGAGAAAACAATTAACAGGCATGGGGAAAAATATCAGTTCATCCACTTGAACTATTACGAGATTTGTATTTATTTTGTGAAAGGAAAGGGCATTGCTCCTTGCACTTGTGAGATCCAAAAACTGGATGAAAATGGTTTATGGGTAAAATATAAATTATAAATGTTAATATATTTAGTACCAATCATCTGTAAACATATAAACAATCAAAAACAGACAATCCTGTTGAGAATGCGGTCTTCAGTTTTCTTTAGTCTTGGACAGTGAAACAACCAGCTGGTTGTATTTCATAGTATATTAAATACATAATTGTCATAAACCAATCCAAATTCTGACAGCAGATAAAAACCATTGCTTTTATTCATATTTCCTTCTGATGTATACATTTAATTCATTGTTAGGATAAGTAATTCCTTACTATTGCCCTGAAGATCGAAACTGCCTCAATGAGGTCCGTCGCGGGATTGAGATTGCCCTTGAAATATTCAAAACTGCTGACATAAGTGTCTGAAGGCAGTCATGCAGAAAGGAGTTTTACTATACATCTCAGTGGGTGGCGATATATTTAAAGCAGCACCACCATCTACATTTAATATGTAAGGTAAATTATCCCTTTACACAGTATTGTATGGCAATACAATTTAAATGTGTCAATAGAAACTCAACCCCTTTTCTTACAATAGGTCAACAAATCCGTTTAAAATTTAGGCGCCAGCAGATGACACAACTATACAAAGATATTGATACATGACACAACACAAATTGACCAAAAGGAACTCTGTCCTACAAGCCCTGCAGATTAAGAGAGCATCCTTGGCTAAACACCTAAATACTCAAGCGAGTAGAGCAATCACTAGACTAAAAAGGCCAATAATTTATATATGCTAATAAGCCATATAAATATCTGGTACATAAGATCAGGGAACGCCAAAGGGCGGCTACCATTCCAATTATAGAACGACCAGACAAAAAATATACCTCACACCCGCAGGTCATAGTGGACACCTTCGCGGAATACTATGGGGAATTGTATAATGGGCGTAAAGTTAGCCACTCTCCTGAAGTGAGAAATATCACAAAATATTTCCTAGATTCTACCCCTCTAGCAGCCATCTCAGAAGAGGACAAAAAATCTTTGAATGCCCCCATAACAAAATTAGAAGTGATAATTGCAATCAAGAACCTTAAACCAGGGAAAGCAGCGGGACCGGATGGCTTCCCGGGCAAATATTATAAAATATTTAGAACTAACCTAGTAACACATTTAACCAAATTTTGCAACCATATTATGGAGGGATACGCCATCCATCCCGAATTATTGCAAGCTAAAATAGTAGTCATACCCAAATCTGGCAAAGACCCCAAGAAATGCTCTAATTATCGTCCAATCTCCCTTATAAATCAAGATTTAAAAATATTTACAAAAATTTTGGCCAATAGGCCTGGTATGATCCATATGGACCAAGTGGGTTTCATTAAAGATAGAGAAGCCCCAGATAATATTAGACGCCTACTAAATATAGTGCAGTTTTTGAGCGATACTCGAACGCCTTATCTGCTCCTTGCGTTGGATGCGGAGAAGGCGTTTGATAGAGTTGATTGTCAGTATATGCAGATGACCCTATCGCATATGAATTTTGAAGGCCCATTCATTAATGCCTTGAAGGCAATTTATGACTCACCTACAGCTCAGGTGTCCTCTGCGGGTTATAAGTTGAAACCATTTCCTATTTTGAGTGGCACTAGACAGGGGTGTCCTCTGTCCCCTCTACTGTTTGCGCTCTGTGTTGAGCCGCTGGCGGCTACGCTCAGAGCGCACCCGGATATTTCGGGAGTTAAGATACAAATTCAATCTTTTCGCGAATGACGTTTTACTTATGATCACCAAACCACTCCTCTCCCTCCCTAATTTGTATGACGTGTTAACTAAATTCTCAGCAATCTGAGGATTCTGCATCAACCTTGACAAATGTGAAATGCTTCCTATAGAAATACCCCCTCATACCCAAAAACTATTAGAAGTAAACTTTGAACTGCAAAAGGCCAAACATTCTTTGAGATATCTGGGTATTCACCTGACAACCCAAACTCAGTAGCTGTATAAATTAAACTATACCCCACTCTACAAATCGATCAGAACTGACCTGGTAAAATGGAAGAAATGTAATTTCTCCTGGCTAGGGAGAATCTCCGTGGTTAAAATGAACGTACTACCGCGTCTCCTGTACCTCTTCAGGGCCCTCCCAATTAAAATTCTATACCCGGAACTGGCAGCCTTACAATTTGATATTTTTACATTTATTCGGGGGAAGAAAACAGCTAGGGTGTCTTCTAAAATAATGACGACCCATAGATCTCTGGGTTGCTTGGGAATTCCCAATTTATTAGATTATTACAGAACTGCTAGTCTGGCCCAGGACGCTTTGATCTACCGGTCAAAACGGGTAGTCATGTGGACCAAAATAGAAGCGGAGATTGATGGATGGGACTCTGGCGATGCCAGACTTTGGGATAGGAAATCCTTGGGGGGTCGGAGGACAACAGTTAGCTCTCCTACAACAGAAATCACTGCCCATATATGGTCTGAATTGGCTTTAAAAAAAGGAGCTGTGGCCATCTGGATCTACCCTAATGCCTATTAGATATTTGCCGTCGAGGGAATTCCGTAGAGATATAGACGAATGGGAAAATAAGGGCTTATATTGCGTGGCAGACCTGGTGATACAAAATAAAGTCAAATCCTTCTCCCAGCTGAGAGAAAAAATTATATCCTATAGAGTTACAGTGGTATTTATATCTTCAGGTGTTCTCCTCACTAAATAACTATCTCAAGTTGATTGCAAGCGGGCCTAAAACTCAACTAGAAAATATCAGTTTAAAGGAAAACAGGATGAAACACTATCAGCAGAATATATGTAGCTATGCAGAAAATAGGTGACACCTCTAAAAACTCACTCCTACTTCGATGGGAAGTAGACCTAGAGCTTACCCTAACTAATGATAAATGGTATGAAGTATTTACCTCAGCTTGCAGGGGATTATTGAGCGCGGACCTAAAGGAGAGCTCCCTAAAAACGATGTGTAGATGGTACCTGACACCCTTAAGATCCTCACACATAACTCCAAATAGCTCCAGACTGTGTTACAGGGGGTGCAAAGAACTAGGTACATATAGACACATGTGGTGGGACTGTGCTGACATACAAACCTATATGGAGACGGCTCTCCTTGATGATTAGCTACATTTTAGATGAACAACTGCAACAATCACACAAACATTACTTCATGAATAGGTCCAAAGGTTCAATAGACCAATCAATACTTTCATCAAAATTGTGTGCACAGCGACGAGAACTTCTATAGCAAGATATTGGAAGGTCGGGGCTCCACCATGGCCCGAAATTAAAAATAAGATTCAACACATATATACAATGTACGAGTCAGCATCTTGGTCACTAGGTACTAAACACGCTAATGATGAAGTATGGTATTATTGGATTTTAAGAAATTGGTCTGCCTACTCTGGATAGATTTCCTAGTCTCCTGATAATAGAGGTATAACATATATGTTCTCTAGATAAGTGGTGTTAACCCCAACATATTTTCTTATTGATAACATTTAGATTTAGAAAGAGTCTCTGATATTCGAATGTTCACTTGTTATTGTTTATGTTTTTTTTATTTTTTTATTTATTATATATCTAATAGTTTTTTCTATTCTCCTGGTCCCCCCCCCGTGAGGCATATATGATTCTAGAAGAAACAGTCGTTCTCCTCCAGACACCTCTATATATTTCCCAAAATTATTTTTGCTCTATTAAAGAAAGTAAGCACCGAGGTCAGACTGAGTCTCTGTATGTAGGGCTCTTGTGACACTCTATTTGCAAGCAAGATCCGGGACTGATTCTCACTGAGATTCCTAAGAGAGATCTGGAATTGCAGTATTGGAGAATCCTTTGTATAATATTATTGACTACTATTTTTGGAGAATAACCCAAAATTAGGAGCCAGGGGTAAAATTCTACGAGCCAGTGGCTCTCTGACTCCTGGGTTTGTCGAGCTCTACAATAGTGGAATTATGACATCATTAATACACCTATAGGAGCTGGGGGATTGTGGTTATATGATAGATGTATGTGCAATATTTCATTTATCTGTATTGTATTGTATAATTTTATAATATGTATGTAGAACTGTGCCGTGATTGTAAAAATCTTGTATTTTTTCTGTGGCGTGTTTTTTTAAACTTTTTTTTAGGAAGAAGATTTTGTGGTCTCAATATTAATATTTCATAGAAGACAGAAGCTGCGACTTCTGTTTTTAATCTATGTATTGCCAATATAAGTTTTCTCTGTTCTAAACAGGTTATATTTGCAATGTAACAAACTTGTTTTACTTATAATATTGTGACCGCACTGTAACAAATATGTTCTAAACTAAAAACACGTTTGCTGTGTATGTTTTGAATATCGGGGTCTATGTGTGTCCCTACAACCTATTTAAAGTCTATTCCATAAAACAACCATCCTTTCTCTGAAGAAGCCATTTACCATATTAATCCTAAACCTTGGTATGAGATCATGACCTTTTTCTGGCATTGTTATTTTAAAGTAAAATAATTTCATATAACCCTTCCATTCTATCATTTAAAGGAACAACAATGTTTTTATCTTATTAGATAGGGCATAGAATTTTTTCTTCTTCAATATACTGCTAATATTAATGATACTTTATTCTCCTGGTATCCTTTGTTAAATAGCAACTAGGAAGGCTCAGGGATGTGCAAGTATATGGAGAACATTGTGGCAGCTGTTTTGCAAGAATACTTTTAACCATGTCATACATTTGCAAGAGCAGCAGTGTTTCCTGAAATGTAGCGCACCAGACACATGTACACTACTTACCTAGGTATTAAAAAAACGTTTGGAAACTTTTAAAAAAATATTTGTATGCTCTATCTGAATCACCCTCAAAAAACATAATTTATGCTTACCTGATAAATTTATTTCTCTTGTAGTGTATCCAGTCCACGGATCATCCATTACTTGTGGGATATATTCCCTTCCCAACAGGAAGTTGCAAGAGGATCACCCACAGCAGAGCTGCTATATAGCTCCTCCCCTCACTGCCATATCCAGTCATTCGACCGAAACAAGACAAGAAAGGAGAAACCATAGGGTGCAGTGGTGACTGTAGTTTAATTAAAAATTTAGACCTGCCTTAAAAGACAGGGCGGGCCGTGGACTGGATACACTACAAGAGAAATAAATTTATCAGGTAAGCATAAATTATGTTTTCTCTTGTTAAGTGTATCCAGTCCACGGATCATCCATTACTTGTGGGATACCAATACCAAAGCTTAAGTACACGGATGATGGGAGGGACAAGGCAGGAACTTAAACGGAAGGAACCACTGCCTGTAGAACCTTTCTCCCAAAAACAGCCTCAGAAGAAGCAAAAGTGTCAAATTTGTAAAATTTTGAAAAAGTGTGAAGCGAAGACCAAGTCGCAGCCTTGCAAATCTGTTCAACAGAGGCCTCATTCTTAAAGGCCCAGGTGGAAGCCACAGCTCTAGTAGAATGAGCTGTAATCCTTTCAGGGGGCTGCTGTCCAGTCGTCTCATAGGCTAAGCGTATTATGCTTCGAAGCCAAAAGGAGAGAGAGGTTGCCGAAGCTTTTTGACCTCTCCTCTGTCCAGAATAAGCGACAAACAGGGCAGATGTTTGACGAAAATCTTTAGTTGCCTGCAAGTAGAACTTCAAGGCACGGACTACGTCCAGATTATGCAAAAGACGTTCCTTCTTTGAAGAAGGATTAGGGCACAATGATGGGACAACAATCTCTTGATTGATATTCCTGTTAGAAACCACCTTAGGTAAAAACCCAGGTTTAGTATGCAGAACTACCTTGTCTGAATGGAAAATCAGATAAGGAGAATCACAATGTAAGGCAGATAACTCCGAGACTCTTCGAGCTGAGGAAATAGCCATCAAAAACAGAACTTTCCAAGGTAAAAGTTTAATATCAATGGAATGAAGGGGTTCAAACGGAACTCCTTCAAGAACCTTAAGAACCAAGTTTAAGCTCCACGGAGGAGCAACAGTTTTAAACACAGGCTTAATCCTAGCCAAAGCCTGACAAAAAGCCTGGACGTCTGGAACTTCTGCCAGACGCTTGTGCAAAAGAATAGACAGAGCAGAAATCTGTCCCTTTAACGAACTAGCTGATAAGCCTTTTTCCAAACCCTCTTGGAGAAAGGACAATATCCTAGGAATCCTAACCTTACTCCATGAGTAACTCTTGGATTCGCACCAATACAGGTATTTACGCCATATCTTATGGTAGATTTTCCTGGTAACAGGCTTTCGTGCCTGTATTAAGGTATCAATAACTGACTCGGAGAAACCACGCTTTGATAGGATAAAGCGTTCAATCTCCATGCAGTCAGTCTCAGAGAAATTAGATTTGGATGATTGAAAGGACCTTGTATTAGAAGGTCTTGTCTCAGAGGTAGAGTCCATGGTGGACAGGACGACATGTCCACTAGGTCTGCATACCAGGTCCTGTGTGGCCAGGCAGGCGCTATCAGAATAACCGATGCTCTCTCCTGTTTGACCTTGGCAATCAGTCGAGGCAGCAGAGGAAACGGTGGAAACACATAAGCCATGTTGAAGAACCAAGGAGCTGCTAGAGCATCTATCAGCGTCGCTCCCGGGTCCCTGGACCTGGATCCGTAACGAGGAAGTTTGGCGTTCTGGCGAGACGCCATGAGATCCAGTTCTGGTTTGCCCCAACGATGGACCAGTTGAGCAAACACCTCCGGATGGAGTTCCCACTCCCCCGGATGAAAAGTCTGACGACTTAGAAAGTCCGCCTCCCAGTTCTCCACGCCTGGGATGTGGATCGCTGACAAGTGGCAAGAGTGAGACTCTGCCCAGCGAATTATCTTGGAGACTTCTAACATCGCTAGGGAGCTCTTGGTTCCCCCTTGATGGTTGATGTAAGCCACAGTCGTGATGTTGTCCGACTGGAATCTGATGAACCTTAGTGTTGCTAACTGAGGCCAAGCTAGAAGAGCATTGAATATTGCTCTTAACTCCAGAATATTTATTGGGAGGAGTTTCTCCTCCTGAGTCCACGATCCCTGAGCCTTCAGGGAATTCCAGACTGCGCCCCCAGCCTAGAAGGCTGGGATCTGTTGTTACAATCGTCCAATCTGGCCTGCGAAAGGTCATACCCTTGGACAGATGGACCCGAGATAGAGAAGTCACGTCAGCTGACCAGGATTTAAGCCATAGCGCCCTCCGCGCCTGGATGGCGAATCCGGAGTTCTTAGCCGTTAGTTTAGTCAAATGTACAATGCCATCAGAAACAAATGAGTTAGCTAGCTTAAGTGATTTAAGCTTGTCCATAATTTCATCCAATGGAGCTGTGTGAATGGCCTCTTCCAGAGACTCAAACCAGAATGCCGCAGCAGCAGTGACAGGCGCAATGCATGCAAGGGGCTGAAGGATAAAACCATGTTGAACAAACATTTTCTTAAGGTAACCTTCTAATTTTTTATCCATTGGATCCGAAAAAGCACAACTATCCTCAACCTGGATAGTGGTACGCTTTGCTTAAAGTAGAAACTGCTCCCTCCACCTTAGGGACCGTCTGCCATAAATCCCGTGTAGTGGCGTCTATTGGAAACATTTTTCTAAATATAGGAGGTGGGGAAAAGGGCACACCGGGTCTATCCCACTCCTTGCTAATAATTTCTGTAAGCCTTTTAGGTATAGGGAAAACATCAGTACACACCGGTACCGCATAGTATCTATCCAGCCTACACAATTTCTCTGGAATTGCAACTGTGTTACAGTCGTTCCGAGCAGCTAAAACCTCCCCAAGCAATACACGGAGGTTCTCAAGCTTAAATTTAAAATTAGAGATCTCTGAATCAGGTTTCCCCGGATCAGATCCGTCACCCACAGAATGAAGCTCTCCGTCCTCATGTTCTGCAAACTGTGACGCAGTATCAGACATGGCTCTTACAGCACCAGCGCGCTCTGCATCTCTCCTAATCCCAGAGCTATCGCGCTTGCCTCTCAATTCTGGCAATCTAGATAATACTTCTGACAGGGTATTATTCATGATTGTAGCCATGTCCTGTAAAGTAATTGCTATGGGCGTCTCTGATGTACTTGGCGCCATAATAGCATGCGCCCCCTGAGCGGGAGGCGAAGGTACTGACACGTGAGGAGAGTTAGTCGGCATAACTTCCCCCTCGTCGTCTGGTGATAATTCTTTTATAGATAAAGACTGACCTTTATTATTTAAAGTGAAATCAATACATTTAGTACACATATTCCTATGGGGCTCCACACTGGCTTTCAAACATAATTAACAAGTAGATTAATCTATGTGAGACATGTTTAAACAGAGACTGGCAAGCTTGAAAAACACTTCACAATAAGTTTACAAGCAATATAAAAAACGCTACTGCGCCTTTAAGAAGCACAAAACCTGTCTCAAGTTGAAATAACAATGAACCAAAGCAGTTATACCAACCAAATTTTCACAGTAAATGTATTAAGTTAGCAGAGCATTGCACCCACTTGCAAATGGATGATTAACCCCTTAATACCCAAAATGGATAAACAATAGAGAAAAACGTTTTTTAAAACAGTCAAACACACTGTCACAGCTCTGATGTGACTGATTACCTCCCTCAATATGACTTTTGAAGCCTTTTGAGCCCTCTAGAGAAGTCCTGGATCATGCAGGAAGAAGCAGGAAGTCTGAGTCTGAATTTTTACTGCGCAAAAAAGCGCTAAAATAGGCCCCTCCCACTCATATTACAACAGTGGGAAGCCTCAGTTAACTGTTTCTATGCAGAAATTAAGTCAGCCATGTGGAAAAATTATGCCCCAATAAGTTTTATCACCAAATGTACGTTAAAAAACGATTAAACATGCCAGCAAACGTTTTTAAACACATTTTTTAAAGAGTATATATCTCTATTAATAAGCCCGATACCAGTCGCTTTCACTGCATTTAAGGCTTTACTTACATTACTTCGGTATCAGCAGCATTTTCTTAGTCAATTCCATTCCTTAGAAAAATGTTTTACTGCACATACCTTAGTTGCAGGAAAACCTGCATGCCATTCCCTCTCTGAAGTTACCTCACTCCTCAGAATGTGTGAGAACAGCAAGTGGATCTTAGTTACTTCTGCTAAGATCATAGAAAACGCAGGCAGATTCTTCTTCCAAATACTGCCTGAGAAAAAACAGCACACTCCGGTGCCATTTAAAAATAACAAACTTTTGATTGAAGAAATAAACTAAGTATAAAACACCACAGTCCTCTCACGACCTCCATCTATGTTGAGGGTTGCAAGAGAATGACTGGGTATGACATGTGAGGGGAGGAGCTATATAGCAGCTCTGCTATGGGTGATCCTCTTGCAACTTCCTGTTGGGAAGGGAATATATCCCACAAGTAATGGATGATCCGTGGACTGGATACACTTAACAAGAGAAACCTAGGTTTAATGCCCATTTAACCTTTACATATTAGGGTCATGTCAAAGAATTTAACGGAGAATAAGCATCATTTTACCTCCCTTAATAGGTTAATTCATTGTGCTTACTGTTTTTTTTTCATAAGTTCTATATTTAAAAAATATATTTATATATATATATATACAGTATATATAAATGAATTGCAAGAAACAGTCGTCTCTCTGCCAACACATCTATTTAATTTTTAATTTCCTCCCAAATGGTTAGTACTTCCTTTTTCAAGCTTTTGCAATAGCTATTCTCGTGACCATTATGACTGACTACCAACTGACTTTGTATAAGAGAATAAGGGATTATATATGTCACAACAAATTCAGTAGTCGAGGGATCCTATTATTTTTAAAATAATGATAAATTATTTCTTCTTGCTCAACGGCAGCTAGTGTTTAGACTAGCTACCTGCAGACCATTTGCAATAAAAGGTCACAAATAAAAACAGACCCAATATCTTGATAGGTAGGTAGGTAAAATTGTATTCTGACAAAGAATTCCATGCATTATCTATTTTACTAATGAACATTTCATAAATAATCTAGCACCTACTACTTTTATCCAGGGTCATTATAGGGAGACAAGAGGATACAATAACTATACCAGTGAGCTACATAAATCTGGAGCCAGATGATATCAAACCAATTTTGCATCTATACAGCAGAAATGTCTGTTTCTGCAGCACTCAATCTGGCATATCTGTATTGTCTTTACTGTAAAAGCTTACATATTTGCCAACAGATATGGTAAGAAGCAGTAAGAAGAATACACAGCACAGGCGGCTCTGGGAGGGAAAAATCTGAACTATATTAAAAATCAGGATGCCCTGCTAGGTCAAAAATAGGAACACTATTAAATGAGAAATATCTATTTATCACCTCCAGTCCCAGATGCCCCAAGACACCAATATGTGGCAGGATATTAGAACATCCAAACATCATCTGTTCCTCTCAGAGCCAAGGATACCTGCAACTTCAGAACAATGTATTCAGTCTCTCTCCCTGTGCAGAGTAGCAATAACCAACAGTGATTAGGGGATCCTGTGGGAGTAAGTGGAAGAAGAGACCTGGCGGAGACAAACTGGGAAGGGTAATGGAGAGAAAAAGATGCAAAATGGAAAAGAGAAGAAGACAGACAAGAAAGAGTGAAAAGGAAATTGAGGAAAACAAGGAAATGAGTAAACGAGAAATAAAGATGTACTCCATGGCTGATGCAGGGGCCTGCTATATAATTCATTAGACTACCCTACATAGCTAAGGGGTTAAATGAACAGGAAACAGTGAGATATAAGACAGTGATATTAATAATGAGACAATAAGACATAAGGAGAGAAAATAGGGAGAATGTGGTAAGAGGACAATATGGCACTATAACGGGAAATTCATGAAGCCGGAGGCAGCTGCAAAAGAAACAACTGATAAAGAGCAAGACAAGAAAGGGGGGGGGGGGTGGAGGCTGGGGAGAGTGAATAAGGGGAAAATAAAAAAAATGGGTAAATGGGGGAATAAGAGACAGAGAAAGGGGAGAGAGGGAGACAAAGAAAGGAGGAGAGGAGACAGAGAAAGGGGGAGAGGGAGAAAGACAGAGGGAGACAGAGAAAGAGAGACACAGAGAAAGAGAGGAAAATGGAGAAAGGGAGGGGGGGGAGAGAGGGAGACAGAAAGGGGGAGAGGGACAGATAAAGAGGGAGAGGGACAGAGAAAGAGACAGAGAGAAAGGGAGAGAACGAAAGGGAGAGAGGAAGACGGAGAAAGGGAGAGAGAGAGGGAGGAAGAAGGAGAGAGGGAGGAAGAAGGAGAAAGGGAGAGAGGGAGAGAGGGAGACAGAGAAAGGGAGAGAGAGGGAGACAGAGAAAGGGAGAGAGAGGGAGACAGAGAAAGGGAGAGAGAGGGAGACAGAGAAAGGGAGAGAGAGGGAGACAGAGAAAGGGAGAGAGGGGGAGACAGAGAAAGGGAGAGAGGGGGAGACAGAGAAAGGGAGAGAGGGGGAGACAGAGAAAGGGAGAGAGGGGGAGACAGAGAAAGGGAGAGAGGGGGAGACTGAGAAAGGGAGAGAGGGGGAGACAGAGAAAGGAAGAGAGGGGAAGACAGAGAAAGGGAGAGAGGGGGAGACAGAGAAAGGGAGAGAGGGGGAGACAGAGAAAGGGAGAGAGGGGGAGACAGAGAAAGGGAGAGAGGGGGAGACAGAGAAAGGGAGAGAGGGGGAGACAGAGAAAGGAAGAGAGGGGAAGACAGAGAAAGGGAGAGAGGGGGAGACAGAGAAAGGGAGAGAGGGGGAGACAGAGAAAGGGAGAGAGGGGGAGACAGAGAAAGGAGGAGCGACAGAGACAGAGAAAGGGAGAGAGAGAGAGGGTGGGAGACAGAGAAAGGGGGAGAGGGACAGAGAAAGAGGAAGATAGAGAGGGAGACAGAGAAAAAGACAGAGGGAGACAGCGAAAGGAGGAGCGAGGGAAACAGAGAAAGGAGGAGCGAATGGGAGAGAGAGGAAGACAGAGAAAGGAAGAGAGAGGAAGACAGAGAAAGGAAGAGAGAGGAAGACAGAGAAAGGGAGAGGGGGAGGCAGAGAAAGGGAGAGAGGGAGGGAGAGGGAGGGAGAGAAAGGGAGAGGGAGGGAGAGAAAGGGAGAGAGAGGGAGAGAAAGGGAGAGGGGGAGAGACAGAGAAAGGGAGAAAGAGGGAGAGAGGGAGAGAAAGGGAGAGGGGGAGAGACAGAGAAAGGGAGAAAGAGGAAGAGAGGGAGACAGAGAGAGGGAGAGAGAGAGAGGGAGAGAGAGGGGGACAGAAAAGGGAGAAAAGGGGAGAGAGAGGGGGAGAGAGGGGGTGAGAGAGAGAGGGGGGCAGAGAAAGGGAAAGAGGGGGGCAGAGAAAGGGAAAGAGGGGGGCAGAGAAAGGGAAAGAGGGGGGCAGAGAAAGGGAAAGAGGGGGGCAGAGAAAGGGAAAGAGGGGGACAGAGAAAGGGAAAGAGGGGGGCAGAGAAAGGGAAAGAGGGGGGCAGAGAAAGGGAAAGAGGGGGACAAAGGGAAAGAGGGGGACAGAGAAAGGGAAAGAGGGGACAGAGAAAGGGAAAGAGGGGGACAGAGAAAGGGAAAGAGGGGGACAGAGAAAGGGAAAGAGTGGGACAGAGAAAGGGAAAGAGTGGGACAGAGAAAGGGAAAGAGTGGGAAAGGGAGAGAGTGAGGGACAGAGAGAAAGACAGACAGAGAAATAGAGAAGAGAGGGAGACAGAGAAAGGGAGAGAGACAGAGAAAGGGAGAGAGACAGAGAAAGGGAGAGAGACAGAGAAAGGGAGGGAGACAGAGAAAGGGAGGGAGACAGAGAAAGGGAGGGAGACAGAGAAAGGGAGGGAGACAGAGAAAGGGAGGGAGACAGAGAAAGGGAGGGAGACAGAGAAAGGGAGGGAGACAGAGAAAGGGAGGGAGGGGAAGACAGAGAAAGGAAGAGAGGGGAAGACAGAGAAAGGAAGAGAGGGGAAGACAGAGAAAGGAAGAGAGGGGAAGACAGAGAAAGGAAGAGAGGGGAAGACAGAGAAAGGAAGAGAGGGGAAGACAGAGAAAGGAAGAGAGGGGAAGACAGAGAAAGGAAGAGAGGGGAAGACAGAGAAAGGAAGAGAGGGGAAGACAGAGAAAGGAAGAGAGGGGAAGACAGAGAAAGGAAGAGAGGGGAAGACAGAGAAAGGAAGAGAGGGGGAGACAGAGAAAGGAAGAGAGGGGGAGACAGAGAAAGGGAGAGAGGGGGAGACAGAGAAAGGAAGAGAGGGGAAGACAGAGAAAGGGAGAGAGGGGGAGACAGATAAAGGGAGAGAGGGGGAGACAGATAAAGGGAGAGAGAGGGGGAGACAGATAAAGGGAGAGAGAGGGGGAGACAGAGAAAGGGAGAGAGAGGGGGAGACAGAGAAAGGGAGAGAGAGGGGGAGACAGAGAAAGGGAGAGAGAGGGGGAGACAGAGAAAGGGAGAGAGAGGGGGAGACAGAGAAAGAGAGAGAGAGGGGGAGACAGGGAAAGGGAGAGAGAGGGGGAGACAGGGAAAGGGAGAGAGAGGAGGACAGAGAAAGGGAGAGAGAGGAGGACAGAGAAAGGGAGGGAGAGAGAGGAGGACAGAGAAAGGGAGGGAGAGAGAGGAGGACAGAGAAAGGGAGGGAGAGAGAGGAGGACAGAGAAAGGGAGGGAGAGAGAGGAGGACAGAGAAAGGGAGGGAGAGAGAGGAGGACAGAGAAAGGGAGAGAGAGGAGGACAGAGAGAGGGGGCAGAGAAAGGGAGAGAAAGGGAGAGACAGGGAGATAGTGAGAGGGATATAGAGGGAGACAGTGAAAAGGTGAAAGAGGGAGACAGTGAAAGGGAGAAAGAGGGAGACAGTGAAAGGGAGAAAGAGGGAGACAATGAAAGGGAGAAAGAGGGAGACAATGAAAGGGAGAAAGAGGGAGACAATTAAAGGGAGACAGTGAAAAGGAGAGAGAGGGAGACAGTGAAAAGGAGAGAGAGGGAGACAGAGAAAGGGAGACATAGAAAGGGAGAGAGAGGGAGACAGAGAAAGGGAGAGAGAGGGAGACAGAGAAAGGGAGAGAGAGGGAGACAGAGAAAGGGGGAAAGAGGGGGACAGAGAGAGGGAGACAGAGAAAGGGGGAAAGAGGGGGACAGAGAGAGGGGGACAGAGAGAGGGGGAAGAGAGAGGGGGAAGAGAGAGGGGGAAGAGAGAGGGGGAAGAGAGAGGGGGAAGAGAGAGGGGGACAGAGAAAGGGAGAGAGACAGTAAAAGGGAGAAAGAGGGAGACAGCGAAAGGGAGAGAGAGAGAGAGAGAGAGAGAGAGGGGGAGACAGTGAAAGTGAGAGGGGGAGACAGTGAAAGGGAGAGGGGGAGACAGTGAAAGGGAGAGGGGGAGACAGTGAAAGGGAGAGGGGGAGACAGTGAAAGCGAAAGAGAGAGAGGGAGATAGTGAAAGGGGGAGAAAGAGGAAGACAGTTAAAGGGAGAGAGGGAGACAGTAAAAGGGGGAGAGAGAGGGAGACAGTGAAAGGGGGAGAGAGACAGACAATGAAAGGGAGAGAGAGAGACAATGCTTACCTGATAAATTTCTTTCTCCAACGGTGTGTCCGGTCCACGGCGTCATCCTTACTTGTGGAAATATTCTCTTCCCCAACAGGAAATGGCAAAGAGAGCACAGCAAAAGCTGCCCATATAGCCCCCCTCTGGCTCCGCCCCCCAGTCATTCGACCGACGGTTAGGAGAAACTATAGGGTGCCGTGGTGACTGTAGTGTATAGAGAAAGAAATTTTTCAAACCTGATGAAAAACCAGGGCGGGACGTGGACCGGACACACCGTTGGAGAAAGAAATTTATCAGGTAAGCATAAATTCTGTTTTCTCCAACATTGGTGTGTCTGGTCCATGGCGTCATCCTTACTTGTGGGAACCAATACCAAAGCTTTAGGACACGGATGAAGGGAGGGAGCAAATCAGGTTACCTAAACGGAAGGCACCACGGCTTGCAAAACCTTTCTCCCAAAAATAGCCTCCGAAGAAGCATAAGTATCGAATTTGTAAAATTTGGCAAAAGTGTGCAGAGAAGACCAAGTCGCTGCCTTACATATCTGATCAACAGAAGCCTCGTTCTTGAAGGCCCATGTGGAAGCCACAGCCCTAGTAGAGTGAGCTGTGATTCGTTCAGGAGGCTGCCGTCCGGCAGTCTCATAAGCCAATCGGATGATGCTTTTCAGCCAGAAAGAAAGAGAGGTAGAAAGAGAGGTAGCAGTAGCTTTTTGTCCTCTCCTCTTACCAGAATAAACGACAAAGATGAAGTTTGTCTGAAATCCTTTGTTGCGTCTAAATAGAACTTTAAAGCACGGACCACATCTAAATTGTGTAACAAACGTTCCTTCTTTGAAACTGGATTCGGACACAGAGAAGGAACAACTATTTCCTGGTTAATATTCTTGTTGGAAACTACTTTTGGAAGAAAACCAGGCTTGGTACGCAAAACGACCTTATCTGCATGGAACACCAGATAGGGTGGATCACACTGCAAAGCAGATAATTCAGAAACTCTTCTAGCAGAAGAAATAGCAACCAAAAACAGAACTTTCCAAGATAGTATATCTATGGAATGTAAAGGTTCAAACGGAACCCCTTGAAGAACTGAAAGAACTAAATTTAGACTCCAAGGAGGAGTCATGGGTCTGTAAACAGGCTTGATTCTGACCAAAGCCTGTACAAAAGCTTGTACATCTGGCACAGCTGCCAGGCGTTTGTGTAACAAAACAGATAAAGCAGAAATCTGTCCTTTTAGAGAATTCGCTGACAACCCTTTATCCAAACCCTCTTGGAGAAAGGAAAGAATCTTAGGAATTCTAATTTTACTCCAGGAGAATCCCTTGGATTCACACCAACAGATATATTTTTTCCATATTTTATGGTAAATCTTTCTAGTCACAGGTTTTCTGGCTTGGACCAGAGTATCACTGAATTTGAAAACCCACGCTTGGATAAAATCAAGCGTTCAATTTCCAAGCAGTCAGCTGCAGAGAAACTAGATTTGGATGTTCGAATGGACCTTGTACTAGAAGATCCTGTCTCAAAGGTAGCTTCCATGGTGGAGCCGATGACATTCACCAGGTCTGCATACCAAGTCCTGCGTGGCCACGCAGGAGCTATCAAAATCACCGAGGCCTTCTCCTGTTTGATCCTGGCTACGAGCCTGGGAAGGAGAGGGAACGGTGGAAACACATAAGCTAGGTTGAACGACCAAGGCGCCACTAATGCATCCACTAGAGTCGCCTTGGGATCCCTGGATCTGGACCCGTAGCAAGGAACCTTGAAGTTCTGACGAGACGCCATTAGATCCATGTCTGGAATGCCCCATAATTGAGTTAACTGGGCAAAGGCCTCCGGGTTGAGTTCCCACTCCCCCGGGTTGGAAAGTCTGACGACTCAAATAATCCGCCTCCCAGTTGTCTACTCCTGGGATGTGAATTGCAGATAGATGGCAGGAGTGATCCTCCGCCCATTTGATTATCTTGGATACCTCTCTCATCGCAAAGGAACTCTTTGTTCCTCCCTGATGGTTGATGTAAGCTACAGTCGTCATGTTGTCCGACTGGAATCTTATGAATCCGGCCTTCGCTAGTTGAGGCCAAGCCCGGAGCGCATTGAATATCGCTCTCAGTTCCAGGATGTTTATCGGGAGAAGAGACTCTTCCCGAGACCATAGACCCTGAGCTTTCAGGGAGTCCCAGACCGCGCCCCAGCCTAATAGACTGGCGTCGGTCGTGACAATGACCCACTCTGGTCTGCGGAAACTCATTCCCTGAGACAGGTGATCCTGAGTCAACCACCAACGGAGTGAGTCTCTGGTTAACTGGTCTACTTGAATCTGGGGAGACAAGTCTGCATAATCCCCATTCCATTGTCTGAGCATGCACAGTTGCAATGGTCTTAGATGAATTCGAGCAAAAGGAACCACGTCCATTGCTGCAACCATTAGACCTATTACTTCCATGCACTGAGCTATGGAAGGTTGAGGAATAGATTGAAGAACTTGACAAGCCTTTAGAAGTTTTAATTTTCTGACCTCTGTCAGAAAAATCTTCATTTCTACAGAATATTATTGTTCCCAGAAAGGAAACTCTTGTAGACGGGGACAGGGAACTCTTTTCCACGTTCACCTTCCACCCGTGAGACCTGAGAAAAGCTAATACAATGTCTGTGTGAGCCCTTGATCTGGAAAGGGACGACACTTGGATTAGAATGTCGTCTAGGTAAGGTGCCACTGCAATGCCCCTCGGTCTTAGAACCGCTAGAAGGGACCCTAGCACCTTTGTGAAGATTCTGGGAGCAGTGGCTAAACCGAACGGAAGAGCCACGAACTGGTAATGTTTGTCCAGGAAGGCGAACCTTAGGTACTGATGATGATCTTTGTGGATAGGAATATGTAGGTACGCATCCTTTAAATCCACGGTAGTCATATATTGACCTCCTGGATTGTAGGTAAAATTGTTCGAATGGTTTCCATTTTGAACGATGAAACTGAGAAATTTGTTTAAAAATGTTAAATCCAGAATTGGTCTGAAGGTTCCCTCTTTTTTGGGAACTACAAACAGGTTTGAGTAAAACCACTGACCTTGTTCCACTGTTGGAACTGCGTGTATCACTCCCATCTTTAATAGGTCTCCTACGCAATGTAAGAATGCCTGTCTCTTTATCTGGTCTGAAGATAAGCGAGACATGTGGAACCTTCCCCTTGGAGGAAGTTCCTTGAATTCTAGAAGATAACCCTGAGAGACTATTTCTAGTGCCCAGGGATCCGGAACATCTCTTGCCCAAGCCTGAGCAAAGAGAGAAAGTCTGCCCCCTACTAGATCCGGTCCCGGATCGGGGGCTACCCCTTCATGCTGTCTTGGTAGCAGCAGCAGGCTTCTTGGCCTGTTTACCCTTGTTCCAGCCTTGCATTGGTTTCCAAGCTGGCTTAGCCTGGGAAGCGTTACCCTCTTGTCTAGAGGCTGCAGAGTTAGGAGACGGTCCGTTCCTGAAGTTACGAAAGGAACGAAAATTGGATTTATTCTTAGCCTTAAAAGGCCTATCATCCTGTGGGAGGGCATGGCCCTTTCCCCCAGTGATGTCTGAAATAATCTCCTTGAATTCTGGCCCAAAAAGGGTCTTACCTTTGAAAGGAATATTAAGCAATTTTGTCTTGGAAGACACATCCGCCGACCAAGACTTTAGCCAGAGCGCTCTGCGCGCCACAATTGCAAAACCTGAATTTTTCGCCGCTAACCTCGCCAATTGCAAAGCGGCATCTAAAATAAAGGAATTAGCTAACTTAAGTGCGTGAATTCTGTCCATGACTTCCTCATATGGAGTCTCCTTATTGAGCGACTTTTCTAGTTCCTCGAACCAAAAACATGCCGCCGTAGTGACAGGAATAATGCACCAAATTGGTTGGAGGAGGAAACCTTGCTGAACAAAAATCTTTTTAAGCAAACCCTCCAATTTTTTATCCATAGGATCTTTGAAAGCACAATTGTCCTCAATGGGAATAGTCGTGCGTTTGGCTAGCGTAGAAACTGCCCCCTCAACCTTAGGGACTGTTTGCCATGCGTCCTTCCTTGGGTCGACAATGGGGAACATTTTCTTAAATATAGGAGGTGGGACAAAAGGTATGCCTGTTTCTCCCACCCCTTAGTCACTATGTCCGCCACCCTTTTAGGTATCGGAAAGGCATCAGGGTGCACAGGGACCTCTAGGAATTTGTCCATTTTGCACAATTTTTCTGGAATGACCAAAGAGTCGCCTGTACTAGGTGTCGCCTGCGCGGGCATAACTGGTATTGACACAGAAGGAAAGGATGGTGAACTACCCCCACTACCTTCATTTGAGGAATCATCTTGGGCAACCTTATTAAATGTGACAGTACTGTCCTTACTTTGACTGGACGCCATGGCACAATTCTCACATACATTTAAAGGGGGGACCACCTTGGCCTCCATACATACAGAACATGTTCTATCTGAAGGTACAGACATGTTAGACAGGCTTATACAGGCTATTAATGCAATAAAACCGTTTTTAAACAAAACCGTTACTGTCTCTTTAAATGTTAAACAGAGCACACTTTATTTCTGCATGTGTGAAAAACTATGAAGGAAATAGCCGATCCTTACCAAATTTGCACCCTAGTGTCTTAATGCTTTGAAAGTATTGCACACCAATGTTTAAGTTTGTAACCCCTTAAATGAGCAAACCGGAGCTATTCTATCAAATTCACAATTTTAAACCCACTACAGTCCCAGCCACAGCGTTTGCTGCGGCTTCACCTGTCCTTGGGGGTTATTCGCCACAGAAATAAGCCTTCCAGAAACGTTTTTAATGGCCACCGGACCCTCTCACATGAAGCTGCATGCACTGCATCCAGAAGAAAGAGCGCAATTAAGGCGCGAAAATGAGGCTCTGCTTACTAGAGTGAAAGGCCCTTCCTGACTGGAAAAGGTGTCTAAACGACTGCCTGGCACTTAAAAACGTTACCAAAGTATTTTCAAGTTTCAAAACACTTCAAACAACATATAAATATCGAATAAATCAATCGATTTAGCCCACAATAGTGTCAACCAGTATATAGCCCATTAATAAGCCTTCATTCTGTTATGAGTCTAAGAAAATGGCTTACCGATCCCAAAGAGGGAAAATGACAGTCTTCTAGCATTACTAAGTCTTGTTAGAAAATGGACTAGTCATACCTTGAGCAGAAAAGTCTGCAAACTGTTCCCCCCAACTGAAGTTCTCTGGGCTCAACAGTCCTGCGTGGGAAAAGCAATTGATTTTAGTTACTGCTGCTAAAATCATACTCCTCTTTTAAACAGAACTCTTCATCCTTTTCTGTTTTAGAGTAAATAGTACAAACCGGCACTATTTTAAAATAACAAACTCTTGATAGAAGAATGAAAAACTACAACTAACACCATATACTCTTCACCATCTCCGTGGAGATGCTACTTGTTCAGAGCGGCAAAGAGAATGACTGGGGGGTGGAGCCAGAGGGGGGGGCTATATGGGCAGCTTTTGCTGTGCTCTCTTTGCCATTTCCTGTTGGGGAAGAGAATATTCCCACAAGTAAGGATGACGCTGTGGACCGGACACACCAATGTTGGAGAAAGGGAGAGAGAGGGAGACAGTGAAAGGGAGAGAGAGGGAGACAGTGAAAGGGAGAGAGAGGGGGAGACAGAGAAAGGGAGAGAGAAAGGGAGAGAGAGGGGGAGACAGAGAAAGGGAGAGAGAGGGGGAGACAGAGAAAGGGAGAGAGAGGGGGAGACAGAGAAAGGGAGAGAGAGGGAGATAGTGAGAGGGATAGAGGGAGACAGTGAAAAGGTGAAAGAGGGAGACAGTGAAAGGGAGAAAGAGGGAGACAGTGAAAGGGAGAAAGAGGGAGACAGTGAAAGGGAGAGAGAGGGAGACAGTGAAAGGGAGAGAGAGGGAGACAGTGAAAGGGAGAGAGAGGGAGACAGTGAAAGGGAGAGAGAGGGAGACAGTGAAAGGGAGAGAGAGGGAGACAGTGAAAGGGAGAGAGAGGGAGACAGTGAAAGGGAGAGAGAGGGAGACAGAGAAAGGGGGAAGAGAGGGAGACAGAGAAAGAGAGGGATGAGAGAGGGGGACAGAGAAAGGGAGAGAGACAGTGAAAGGGAGAAAGAGGGAGACAGTGAAAAGGGAGAGAGGGGGAGGGAGACAGTGAAAGGGATAGAGGGGGAGGGAGACAGTGAAAGGGAGAGAGAGAGAGAGAGAGAGAGAGGGAGAGAGAGGGAGGGAGAGAGAGGGAGAGAGAGGGAGAGAGAGGGAAAGAGAGAGAGGGAGAGAGAGAGAGAGAGAGAGAGGGAGACAGTGAAAGGGAGAGAGAGAGAGAGAGAGAGAGAGAGAGAGAGAGGGAGACAGTGAAAGGGAGAGAGAGGGAGACAGTGAAAGGGAGAGAGAGGGAGACAGTGAGAGGAAGACAGTGAAAGGGAGAGAGAGGGAGACAGTGAGAGGGAGACAGTGAAAGGGAGAGAGAGGGAGACAGTGAAAGGGAGAGAGGGGGAGGGAGACAGTGAAAGGGAAAGAGGGAGACAGTGAAAGGGAAAGAGGGAGACAGTGAAAGGGAAAGAGGGAGACAGTGAAAGGGAAAGAGGGAGACAGTGAAAGGGAAAGAGGGAGACAGTGAAAGGGAAAGAGGGAGACAGTGAAAGGGAAAGAGGGGGAGGGAGACAGTGAAAGGGAAAGAGGGAGACAGTGAAAGGGAGAGAGAGAGGGAGACAGTGAAAGGGAGAGAGAGAGGGAGACAGTGAAAGGGAGAGAGAGAGGGAGACAGTGAAAGGGGAAGAGAGAGAGGGAGACAGTGAAAGGGGAAGAGAGAGAGGGAGACAGTGAAAGGGGGAGAGAGAGAGGGAGACAGTGAAAGGGGGAGAGAGAGAGGGAGACAGTGAAAGGGGGAGAGAGAGAGGGAGACAGTGAAAGGGGGAGAGAGGGAGACAGTGAAAGGGGGAGAGAGGGAGACAGTGAAAGGGGGAGAGAGGGAGACAGTGAAAGGGGGAGAGAGGGAGACAATGAAAGGGAGAGAGAGGGAGACAGTGAAAGGGAGAGAGAGAGGGAGACAGTGAAAGGGAGAGAGAGAGGGAGACAGTGAAAGGGAGAAAGAGAGGGAGACAGTGAAAGGGAGAGAGAGAGGGAGACAGTGAAAGGGAGAGAGAGAGAGGGAGACAGAGAAAGGGGGAAGAGAGGGATGAGAGAGGGGGACAGAGAGAGAGGGACGAGAGAGGGGGACAGAGAAAGGGAGAGACAGTGAAAGGGAGAAAGAGGGAGACAGTGAAAGGGAGACAGTGATAGGGAGAGAGGGGGAGGGAGACAGTGAGAGAGGGGGAGGGAGACAGTGTGAGAGAGAGAGAGAGAGAGAGAGAGAGAGGGAGAGAGGGAGATAGTGAAAGGGAGAGAGAGAGAGAGAGAGAGAGAGAGAGAGAGAGGGAGACAGTGAAAGGGAGAGAGAGAGAGAGAGAGAGAGAGAGAGAGGGAGAGAGAGAGAGAGAGAGAGGGAGACCGTGAAAGGGAGAGAGAGAGAGAGAGGGAGACCGTGAAAGGGAGAGAGAGAGAGAGAGGGAGACCGTGAAAGGGAGAGAGAGAGAGAGGGAGACAGTGAAAGGGAGAGAGAGAGGGAGGGAGACAGTGAAAGGGAGAGAGAGAGGGAGACAGTGAAAGGGAGAGAGAGGGAGACAGTGAAAGGGAGAGAGAGGGAGACAGTGAAAGGGAGAGAGGGGGAGAGGGAGACAGTGAAAGGGAGAGAGGGGGAGGGAGACAGTGAAAGGGAAAGAGGGAGACAGTGAAAGGGAGAGAGGGGGAGGGAGACAGTTAAAGGGAGAGAGGGGGAGGGAGACAGTGAGAGAGAGAGAGAGAGAGAGAGAGACGGAGACAGTGAAAGGGAGAGAGAGAGACCGACCGTGAAAGGGAGAGAGAGAGAGGGAGACCGTGAAAGGGAGAGAGAGAGGGAGACAGTGAAAGGGAGAGAGAGAGAGGGAGACAGTGAAAGGGGGAGAGAGAGAGGGAGACCGTGAAAGGGGGAGAGAGAGAGGGAGACCGTGAAAGGGGGAGAGAGAGAGGGAGACCGTGAAAGGGGGAGAGAGAGAGGGAGACCGTGAAAGGGGGAGAGAGAGAGGGAGACCGTGAAAGGGGGAGAGAGAGAGGGAGACCGTGAAAGTGAGAGAGAGAGGGAGACAGTGAAAGGGAGAGAGAGAGGGAGACAGTGAAAGGGAGAGAGAGAGGGAGACAGTGAAAGGGAGAGAGAGAGGGAGACAGTGAAAGGGAGAGAGAGAGAGAGGGAGACAGTGAAAGGGAGAGAGAAAGAGCGAGACAGTGAAAGGGAGAGAGAGGGGGAGACAGTGAAAGGGAGAGAGAGGGGGAGACAGTGAAAGGGAGAGAGAGGGGGAGATAGTGAAAGGGAGACCGTGAAAGGGAGAGGGAGACCGTGAAAGGGAGAGGGAGACCGTGAAAGGGAGAGGGAGACCGTGAAAGGGAGAGGGAGACCGTGAAAGGGAGAGGGAGACCGTGAAAGGGAGAGGGAGACCGTGAAAGGGAGAGGGAGACCGTGAAAGGGAGAGGGAGACCGTGAAAGGGAGAGAGAGACCGTGAAAGGGAGAGAGAGACCGTGAAAGGGAGAGAGAGACCGTGAAAGGGAGAGAGAGACCGTGAAAGGGAGAGAGAGACCGTGAAAGGGAGAGAGAGACAGTGAAAGGGAGAGAGAGACAGTGAAAGGGAGAGAGAGACAGTGAAAGGGAGAGAAAGACAGTGAAGGAGACAGAGACAGAGAAAGGGAGACAGTGGGAGGATGTGGGAGACAGAGGAAGACAGTGGGAGACCGTGAAAGGGAGAGAGAGAGGGAGACAGTGAAAGGGAGAGAGAGAGAGAGGGAGACCGTGAAAGGGGGAGAGAGAGAGGGAGACAGTGAAAGGGGGAGAGAGAGAGGGAGACAGTGAAAGGGGGAGAGAGAGAGGGAGACCGTGAAAGGGGGAGAGAGAGAGGGAGACAGTGAAAGGGGGAGAGAGAGAGGGAGACCGTGAAAGGGGGAGAGAGAGAGGGAGACCGTGAAAGGGAGAGAGAGAGAGGGAGACCGTGAAAGGGAGAGAGAGAGGGAGACAGTGAAAGGGAGAGAGAGAGGGAGACAGTGAAAGGGAGAGAGGGAGACAGTGAAAGGGGGAGAGAGAGAGGGAGACAATGAAAGGGAGAGAGAGGGAGACAGTGAAAGGGAGAGAGAGGGAAACAGTGAAAGGGAGAGAGAGGGGGAGACAGTGAAAGGGAGAGAGAGGGAGACAGTGAAAGGGAGAGAGAGGGAGACAGTGAAGGGGAGAGAGAGAGGGAGACAGTGAAAGGGAGAGAGAGGGAAACAGTGAAAGGGAGAGAGAGG
This sequence comes from Bombina bombina, assembly GCF_027579735.1. Taxonomy (NCBI): domain Eukaryota; kingdom Metazoa; phylum Chordata; class Amphibia; order Anura; family Bombinatoridae; genus Bombina; species Bombina bombina. Next base: position 1,465,689,763 of record NC_069499.1, on the reverse strand, counting down.
GTAACAGTGAAAGGG